>NC_044500.1:19607057-19907057 GCF_902362185.1 Chanos chanos | reverse complement strand
TATGACATTACTGCTCAAGATGTGATTAGATCTCTCATGACTGATCTAGGATCTGTGGTAGATAAACTCAAGGAAAAGGGAGGGCTCAGTGCTTGACAGGGAAGGCAGACCAGGTGGCCGGGAATGGCACTCAGCTTAGCTGGTTGGCCACAGTAAAGTGACTTACACCAGCGTTTCTACGTCGTCAGGGGACAAAGCCAGGCAGATGTCTGCCTCTACAAGCTCGCTAATAACCAGATGTCAACTAGACCAAAGCAAGGCCCTTTGGGCTTTAAACACAGTATCCCTGCTGTATCTGGGATGGTTTTTTTGTTGTTGTTGTGGTTGTTGTCATTTTATTGAATGACACTGTGGCTTTTTCAGCCAGTCCCTATGGCCGTGCCCTGTACTGTCTTCTCTTATACATTCTCAGTATCTCGGCCTGCATGGATCACTTGCACTGAGTGTAGCAATGAATATATTATTTGACCCACTACAGATATCAAGAAACTATTTCAAGAGCTTCAAAACGACACACGTCCTCCTGTTTTATTTTTTAGTTTTTTTTTTATTTTATTTTATTTTGTGAACATGATGGCTTGACAAAGTAGATATGTCTAATTTGTTTAAGAAGGAATGTATTAATTTGTAATTACACAATGATTACTATTCTGTTCACTAGTAACTACTAAAACGGGGATTAAGGAAATCCATAAGGAGTCAATTTACAATGGAATATAGGAATTCAATTTCCACAGTTCAATAAACGCAGTCTAAATTAGCTGATATTTATCATTCTTACAGCGGATACCAGTATGCTGGACTTGAGTATGGCTCTGAGTGTTATTGCGGCAACCGTATCACCAGCACTCGCATGAAGGAGGAGGAGTGCAACCTGGACTGCAAAGGGGAGAAGGGCTCTGTATGTGGGGGCGTGGCTCGTCTGTCTGTTTATAAAGTGGAGGAACTGCTTCCTGGCCAGAGGAGATGTGAGTATTCAAGAGGAGTTACCAACTTCCCATCCTTAGACCGAGGGGAACAGTAAGAGACACTCAGAGTCAAACAGATAGTTATCTCTCCCTCTGTCTTTCACATACACACACACACACACACACACACAAACACATACATCTGTTCATCCCCAGTGCTGGGTTAGCAGATGATTGCTTGTCTGCTTCAGCCTTGTGAATCAGCCATATGTTTGAGTCTGGCACGTGTGTAGGATCCTGAGCATGTCATGATCCACTAAGATGACCCCTGTCTGTCACTACTTAGCACAGCTGCACTTAGACACGTACACACACACTAACGCGCACACACACTCACACATACTCACGCATGAATGCCTAAAAAAAAAGTCATATGTCATATTTCATGCTCCAGATACAACTATTCATTAGACCATGTGCAGGATGGTAATGTCTTACTCAGACTAGTGCATATTTCAGCCTACCCTGTATTCACAGGGCTGTGTACACACACACACATACGGTGCATATTTCTGCATACTCTTTATTCTTAGGGGAATGTATGGAGTAGTTGTGAGCAGTTATGTAGTAATTAATGTGAGTAATTTTTTTAGTAACGTAAGGGTTTTTCCTATTGTATGTTTTTACCTGTAGACAAAACAAGCTACTCATGGCCTTAATTGACTCTAAAGTCAATAAAAGCTCACAAATGATGACAATGACATTATGATGAAAGTTATATACAATTACTGAGGCAATTATAGGAGGAAAATATGCGTTCATGCCATACTGAGGACCCAGTTTGGTTTGTGCTGTAATTATCAACAAACATCAAATTCAGAAATTTAATTGTAGCATGTCGAACAATTATAAACGGTCCTTGAAATACAGTAATAAATCTGAAGTTGGAATGCTTTTCCTCTTCTTTTTTTGAATTTTTTTTCATGACTGCCACGCTATTTCAACCTCACCATGCCCGAACCACGTCTCAGTGAAACCCCACTGCTCCTCTCTGGCTTTGTAGTCAGGACCAAATGAAGCAATGTTTGTGATGTTTTTCTGCTGTTTCTTTCTCACGGCCCTGGAGATGATCATGTGATTACACCACAAAAAAAAAAAAGAAAAGAAAAGAAAAAAAATGAAGGACAGCACTGCTGCTCTAGGGCGACGGATATGACAGGCTCTCCATTTATTTGGCCAAGCAAACAAAAAAGCCCTTTGGTCCACTGTGGCGCTGCAGTTTGCTGGGCTGTGTGTTTTGGCATGTGTCAGAGCACGGCCAAAACAGAGAGGCTAAGGCAAGCACATTAGGCCGCAACTGTACGCTGCTCCGAATGAGCGTGAAGTCTGGACATTAGTCACTGAGTCAATTTTCATCATTTCAGAATCTGATCCCTCAAATCACAAAGATGAATAGTTTCACTGAGGCAGAAAACGAATAAAAGCAAACCCTGACGAAAAAAAAAAAAAAGAAAAGAAAACGCAGCATTGCCAGCAGCAGAAGTTCAGATACTGTTCACATGGCATTAAAGTTTTAGTCATATCTGTCAAAACAATGTCACTGACCCCAGTATTATATAACATTCAGTCAGTTATATTTTCAAACATTTTCATTGTTGCTGCCATGTTCCATCCAGACCAGTTACTGGTGTTAAGAGAAAAAATATTACCACATTAAATCCCTAAGTGGGCATGTTTTCCTGTCAGGGGAGTTTATTTACTTTCTGGATGAAAGAATACATTTAGCTCCAAGGAAGTAACTGGGTAATGTTTGGTTGAATGGGTCTGTATTTTTTCACTCTGGTGTTGCAGAGATAGAGGTAATTCACTCAAATTGCATGGTCTAGGTTACTTTAATCTTTCTTTTTTTTCTTTGTCATTAAACAGACTCAATTAAAAAGCATTCAGTTGAACTCATTGTGATGGCAGCACACCCTGTTTATTTTTATTTTTATTTTTTTATAGCGTAGTTAACACTACGTCTGTAGTGTTAACTACCCGTCCATCGGCTGACAACAAGTGAATGCCATCTTGTCCTCTCTTTGCTTTCAGACAGGAACGTACGGTACCGCGGATGTTTCAGGGAGCCGGACAATGCCACAGCAGCGTCCCTGGTCCACGTGGTGCGACCCAATCTGACTTCCCAGTCCTGCATCGAAATCTGCATGGATAAGGTCTTTCTCTCATCTATTCATGCTTCACACGCTCTCTCTGACCCTTTTACTCACACAAAGCCCACTGACACAGTCCTCTTTCTGTGTGTGTCCCTCTTTCATATACATGTAAGATTAGCATTGATTGGCTTATTCTCTGTGGTTGTCAGTGCTGGGTAATGGCTTTGCTCTGTACCCTGCCTGATGGACCCTTTGATTTTTCTTTTTTTCTTTTTCTTTTTTTTTTTGCGTTCCTGAAAACAATTGTATGGTTTCAGCTTAAATGTGGACCAGTAAAGAGGCTCAATTGATTCTGTAATCAGTCCTCCACACCAGCGTGGCTGCCCTGATTACTGTGTAAATGTGGATTGTGTCTGTCAGATAGAAATGCTTTATTGTGTTCTGACGGTAGATCAGTCGATTGATCTTGGCCTTCTATTCAATGAAGAAACGAAAAAGCATAAGAAAAGCATCATCTCGTTGTATGTGTTGTTTTAGTGGGATGAAATGGTGAGAATAGGGTACTGCTTATGGGATGTGCTTCATGGTAAAGGAATGAGTGTTGATTTGCTATTTATGAATCTGTCCCAGAAAAGGAAAAAAAAAGATTCATTCCACACCTAGCCAGAGGACTTATCCTTAAAAAAGGTCAATGTTAGTGAGTTTAACTAAAATAAAACCACACTGCCATAAATACAGTCAAAAATGATTCATAATTTCTTTACAACCATCAAGTGGATTTCTTATGTAGTTTACAAAGTGCTAACACACACACTCACACAGAGAGAGAGGGAGGGAGAGAGAGAGAGAGAGAGAGAAAGAGAGAGAGACTGATCTTTCTGTGTTTACTGTAATCAGGAGTTTCCTCTGGCCATGCTGAGGAGTCCAGATTGTTTTTGTGGCTTTGCTACCTCTCGCTTCACTCTGCATGAGCCTGTGGAAGAAGAATCCTGTGGCCAGGCCAACGGCAGCAGGTCCACACCAACCCCCAGCCAGCATTTTCTCCAGGTCTACCAGACTCCAGTCCAGGGTAAGAGCTCCAGCCCGTGGGTCTTGTTCTCTCGAGCAGCATTCAGCACGTGTTTGAGGTTTCCCCCCCCCCCATTCCTAATGTCCCAACATTCTTTCACTCAGGGTTTGGCCTTGGGGTTTTTCTCTGCTGCTGCTTCACTACAATAGCTGTATGTTTCTGCATTTTTGTAAGAACTACGATAAGTGCCATGCAAATTTAATCGAAGCGGGGTGCTTTGTCTGTTTGAATGGAAGCGCGTTGAATTGAGTAAAGCGCAAAAAAACAGCAAAGCTTTTTAATTATTCGCAGGATGGTAGCCACTCGATAACTCTTGAAAGCCATTGACCATGTTCTACATTATGGCCCTGTGAGCTTATGAGAATATTACATATTCAGTGAGATGCATATAACTAACAAAATAAAGGAAATGCATGAGGAAACAGGGACACAAATATTGTGTTTATTGCAAGTAGGTATTTCCACACAGGTGTGGTTCCTGAGTTAATGAAGTAATTAACATCCAACCAGGAAAAGGATCATAAATTAAAAATGCAAGGCTGACCCCTAGTTGCCTATTGTTTTTCCTGCCGCGGCTAGAGGAGCAGATCTGAGAGACTGTGATAGAGGTTGGTTTGAGACTGTGGTTGTTGTGGCACGTTTTTCAGGAGTGATTAAGACTGTTCTGAGGGAGAGAACCAAACAACTACGATCAAACGTGACTGGAAACCCATAGTCTTCAACCGTGATACCTGTGCTGATATTGCATTAGCTCAGGATGAAAGGCAAAACAAACCATCAACCATTCAGCTGACTAAAGATGTCAATCCATCAGCAGGGTCGCATGGTTAGATGGGTCATCCCTCGCTAGTCTCTCAACAAGTGGATTAGTACATGCTGCACAGTCTAAAGGAAACCTACAGGTCTGAATGCTTGTCTCCCGTGCTGTACAGCTCTGGTGTCTCTATGGTTTCCTGTGGTGTGAAGTGTATTTTCCTGATACTGTTTAGATCCACTCCACTCCCCTAGAGGGTAAGGCTAACACCAATAAATACAGAGCCATTCTATCAATTAGATAAACTTGTTTCTTGTGGGGAGGCATTTCTATCATTTGTCTCTTTCAGGGTGGCAGTGCCCCCATATCCACAGGGAATGAGTAGTTACCAAATGCTTTGATTAAAAAAAAATTGAAAAAAAGAAACTGGGGGTGAGCTGTCACTGAAAGATAAACATTTTATTTCTTTGTTGTTAGGGGTGTGTTCTGTTCATATATTCCAGAAAAAAAAGACACTTGTTAATGCCACTGCAAGCAGTGAGTGCTGATGCTACAACAAATCTTCCATTGCTCTCTCACCGTCTCACAATACATAAGTCAGAGTGTGAAGACTGCCAAATGAAGTGTTGCCAAACTGTTTTCTTTGGGTCTGTGATTTGTTGTTGCAGTTAGAGTTCAGTTATATATCTGGGGCCCAGTTTTTTGTTTTTTGTTTTTTTTTTTTTCTCTCCAGACTCCAGATGCACAGAGAGAAAATTCCTTCCAGAGAAATCCAGCTCTTTGGTGGCACTGTCCAGTTTTCCTGGTGCGGGCAACACCTGGGTCCGACATCTGATTGAGCTGTCCACTGGGTACTACACTGGCAGTTACTACTTCGACGGCACCCTGTACAACAGAGGTAATGTCTTTGGCTTCCTTTTTTGAAAAATATACTACAGGATGCTTGTTGTTTAGAACTTTAAATTGCACATATGATAAACTGAAGGTCAATTTTAGTGAAACTTAGGATCAGAATCAGAATCGAAGTGGAATAGGAAGGAGAGAACTCCAGTAACTAAAAGGTAGGATAAGATCGGTCATAATCACGATCAATTATTGAAAGGTGCCTTCTGACATTAGGATAGATATTGCATGATTTTCAATATACTTAAAACTTAATATTTATCTCTGAGAAAATATTAAAAACGTAATTATGATGGCATATCAGTGAGGTATCAGCATTAATCAACTTAGTATTATGCAACTCCTGTTCAATCTTGGGTTCCACAGCCTGAGAAAACAGTTTATCTTGTGAAACTACCACCATTATGCCATGCAGTTTGTAAGCAAGGAATAACCTTCAGCTCACTTTCAAATTTCAAACTTTTATTGAGCCGATGTTGTTTTTCATTACAGAATTTGACCTGCCTTGAAAGTCACAGAGCATTTAAAATCCATCAGCGAACTTGACATTTTTGCCGGAGGGAGATTTTACATCTTTTTTCGCCCGGCATAACAAATGTTTGTTGTGTATTTTTAGAAACGTGTCTGTGTGGGTACAGGCACGGTGCTGAGCGTCTCTCTGGGGTGACGATGTTTAACTGTGTATGCCCCACCCCCTCCTCTTCCTCCTCTTCTCCGTATTCCCCCCACTTCTCCCTCGGTCGCCTGGCTCGTCCTAGGTTTCAAAGGTGAGAAGGATTACTGGAAGAGCGGCCGGACCATCTGTGTTAAGACTCATGAGAGCGGGAAGCGGGATATCGAGATGTATGACTCTGCCATCCTGTTGATCAGGAACCCGTACCGCTCCCTCATGGCCGAGTTTAACCGCAAGTGTGCCGGACACCTGGGCTACGCCTCTGACGAGCACTGGAAGAGCAAAGGTATGCCCAAACTTCTCAGCATGCGTGTGGATGCACTAGGAGGTTTACAATACTGTATCAGTCAAATCACAATTTCTGACCCCGTTTGTGATCAGTAGTATGAAACATAGAAATCATAATGTCACAGGGGAGTCACATATCTGTGACTGAGTTAACCCATGTAAAATCTCTTCCAATGGAATTACATTTAATACATGGAAAAGATTTCAAGAAAATGGATTCTAAAGAATGTCCTGTTAATGTAGTTATGTCAGTGACTGTCATTTTAGACTTTCTGATTTACCATAACTGAGAGGAGTTAAAATGTCTTTTAGGTCATTTTGACTTGCACTTATTATTAAGCTTCATGGGTCATGCGGTGATCCTCTCTTTTTTGTTTTCTCTTGCCCAGAGTGGCCTGAGTTCGTGGGCAGCTACGCCTCCTGGTGGGCGTCTCACGTGCTGGACTGGCTGCGGTTTGGCCGACGAGTCTTAGTGATCCACTACGAGGAGCTCCAGGAGGCCTTGGTGCCCAGACTTAGGATCATCGCCGATTTCCTCAACATCAGCGTGACAGAGGAACGACTCCTGTGCGCTGAGAGCAACAAGGATGGCCACTTCAAGCGTTCAGGCGCCCGTCGACCGACCTTTGACCCCTTTACCCCGGACATGAGATTGCTTATTGATGGCTACATCGTGGCCGTGGACCAGGCTCTCAGAGCCAACAATTGTAGCGGGTTGCCTCAGGAATACCTGCCCAGATGATGAGCAGTTTGAAACCCAGGACAGGAAGAGACCTCCAGCTCCTAATCTGGACCAGAGTCACAGGCCTTTGGGGAGCAGCCCAGGTGCTTTGCTGCACACCTTTGAGAAAGTGTTGAGTCTTCAAATCTGGTTCCTCCTTATTCTCAAACACCTGCTTTGTCACAGAGAAACAGTGCTCTCTTGATGCTGGATCGTACATTTAGTCAGAATGAACGACTGGGTTTTAGAACCGTGTTCCATTTTCTGCTTGGGCAGTTTTGAAATTTCAGTTATCGGGATTCTGTCTCGTTGGAGACTGCCTAGGTAACCACATTGTAGCAATCCTAAAAAAAAAAAAAAAACCTGTGACAAAGAAAGATTAAAGATTTGAACACAGTCTTATTTTCATCACAAGGAGTGTCTCAGTTTTGGTCAAACAAAAATTCTGTTCTCAAATGTATCTTTTTTTTTTTAACTCAGAATTTGTTCTCTTGAATTGTGATGAGAATGTGAGCATTTGGGCATTTCGAGTTTACTTACCTCTCACTTATCACCACCTGTTTTTTCCCCTATTATTCTTATTTTTTTTTTTTGGCTTCATGTGACTCCATGCTTTGCTTTCATAAACCAACACTCACCACCACCATAGTCGATACTGAAGTCTTTGCAGGCCCATATGTTGTAACATCTGCTTGGTAAGATAGCCGCAACTGTTGTTTTTAGTCAACTCTTAAGTGAATTTTCTTTCGCTATGTCACAACATCGAAATAGAGCCCCCCCCCCCCCTCTCCCCCCCCTCTCCCTTCCTTGGAGGGGGTCCAGCAGAGAGCCTTTGCCGTCCATGCCAGCTCTAATCCACCCAAAGCTGATTTCCATGCTGCCTGGGAGCTCCAGATGTCTCCTGGATTTGAACATAGAGTAACATTGCTGCTTTTCCAGACTGAGATCCAAGGCAGAAAATGAAAGAAATGTTAGTGGGGGGCGAGGTGGGGTGGAGTTGGGGGGATAGTGGTGTGTGTGTGTGTGTGTGGGGGGGGGGGGGGGGTGGTAGAGAGCTTTGCAGTGGGCCCCTGGTCTGTTGCCAGATACGAAACGCTAATCAAATCAGACACAAAAAAATCTCTCGAACAAGAATCTGACGTGTTGGGACTTTGGGGCGTTTGGTTATCCAAACAGAAGCAAAACGATGAGGCAGTTCCCAAACACACACCAAGATTGGTATCGAAATTGTGTTTATAAGTTACACTCACTCTTTGCTTGCTATGATGCTTTCTTTGACAGCTTCTTCATTTCTCAGCTGTTTCATGTTTTCTTTTGGTTTTTTTCCCCTTGAGATACAAGGAACATGCCAGTCGGTTATCCTAACACAACAATTTTTCAGGCACATCTGAGTCGTGCCTCATGTCATCAACATCATTATTTTGGATATGGATTTTGCTCCATTCACACTCTCAGCACTGCTTGTAGAGTAGTCTAAAGAAAAGGATACCTGGCCACATCTCCCACTGATGACAAAAGATTGCAGCACCCCCTGTGAGAGTTATGATTGAATTCTATCAGTGTCCCATTACCGTGGGCATTCTGCAGATGCTGTAGAGAAGTCACCGTGACTTTCCTGAAAGCTCCTGATAGATTAAGCTCTGACTGAAAAGGATTTCATTACCCTTTATCCATGTTCAAGATTCCACTTTTGTAAATGCCATGCACATGTTTACCTGTGTGTTTGTGTGTGTGTGTGTGCATGTGTGTGAATGTTAATGTGAATGTGAGTGAGAAAGAGTGTGTGTGTGTGAGAGAGAGTGTGTGTGTGTGTGTGTGTGTGTGTGTGGAGAAGAGAGAGAAAGAGTGTGTGTGCATGTATGCATGTGTATGCCACACGCATTTTCATTCTGTCCCATTCTTCACGTGTAGATTAAGTTGTTTGATCAGTATGCTGTACTTCATCACGCCATACCTCCAGGGAAGCAGCTTGGTGCTTGACTAACCCTCTTGTCGCAGACAGATAGTGACTGAGACAGGATAGATTAGAGAGCCAAACATGTTCTTCAGCCTGACAAACAGCCTGCAAGTCCACAAGTCTTTGTAACAGAAATCCTACTGTATGGAATTACCAATGGGGCAGGTCCCCCAGCTTGAATAAAAATCCATGATGCTCAACTATGACTTTTCTTCATTGTCGGGTCAAAGCTTTTGTTTTTCAGTTGGACAGAAGGTAGAAATTTATAATTAAGTCCCTAAATTTACAAATGCTCATGGTGTGAAGACACTAATGTTTAAAAATAAATAAATAATGATGACCTTGATACACAAAGGAAACATTAAAATGTTAAACAAATGTATTATACTTTTTCTTGGCTGTGTAGCGTTTTTTCTCATTTCTGAAGCCCATTTGAATGCAACAGTGACTCAAAAACCAAAAAGAGTCACATTTTTCAGTGAAACAGTCATTTCTCTTTGCTTCCAAAAAACCTCCAAATATTAAGCAAATATTATTGTTTGAAAAAACAATAACAGCAACACCATACAGATGACATGTCAGTCTAGTGCAGTCATTTGCTAGCAGCTGATAATGAATGAAAATGAATGCTCCCATTTGACTGACACCTTAGTACAAAAACAGTTACTACCACACTCTTAGGTCATTATTCAGCCCATAATTATTAAATGTTAAACATAAAAATAAGTTTTCACATATCAAAGTTTTTAGCCCTGAACTGGTTCTTGGTTAGTGATAGAAACTAAACACGCACACGCGTGCACACACGTGTGTGTGTTTGTGTGTGTGTGTTTAGTTTCCATGGGTGGGTGTGTGTACACATCATCCTACACTAATGCAAAAAGAAGGAAAAAAAAACTTTTGTCAAAGTGTTTTATTTACCAGGGAGTGGCAACTCTTCCTTCAGTCTTACTACAGTGAAAGTGTATTTAACTTTTATCATTTTCTTTATAATGTAAAAATATTTTGTTCTTAGTTGAACAATGACGGGCATCACCAAGTGATCCGCAGTAAGAGATTTCATGCTGGTGCTATGGTGCTAACTGCTATTCATCAATCAGACAGTCTCTGATCTGTTTTTCTCAGATAAGTTACTCTGCAGCTTATTTAGTATTTAACAGAATTAATCAAGACAAAATTGACCGTGTTTGTTCTTGCAGTGACACAGCCACCAACGTAATGCTTAAACTTCTTACCTGAGGTCTCATGGTATAGGGCCACTATCTTTTCTGTATTATTATTCTCAACACACATTCAGCTGTGAATGTACTCTTTACCCTGATGATTCTAAAAGTCATATTAGTGACATTTCTGCGTGTTTATAAGGTTAAAAATGTTGTGGACCTATTGCACAGTTTTGATTTCCTAACTCACAGTGATAGGCACACTGTGAGTTTAATCTCATACAGCAACAAACTCTGCTCCCAATAATACCGTAACATCACCAGCTCTTCTCTTCTCTTCTCTTCTCTTCTCTTCTCTTCTCTTCTCTTCTCTTCTCTTCTCTTCTCTTCCCTTCTCTTCTCTTCTCTTCTCTTCTCTTCTGTTCCCTTCTCTTCTCTTCTCTTCTCTTCTCTTCTCTTCTCTTCTCTTCTCTTCTTCAAAGCAATGTTGTGAACGACAAAATATATTCCAGCCCACACAATTAAAGAAATGGCGTATAGACGCTTCAGTAATTTGTAAGTTCTCTACTATTGTGAACACACAATATATATCACTAACATGCAGTGCTGTGGTATAACCCTCTGGATAATTATAATCAGTATGAGAGATTCTGTAACTCCTGAGAAAAATTAGAGGAAGAAAAAATTAGAGGATACAGAGTCTAAATGACAGCCTAGAAAACTACTGTTATTTCTCAAAGTGAAAGTAGTCTGTCTCAGAGCACACTGAAGATGGAGTTTAAAAAAATAATCCTCAGATACATCACCATATAAAAAAAAGCTCCAGTGAATTATAATAGAGCCATAGAGTGAGGCAAACCCTCTTCTCTAATCTCAATACTATGAGCAGAAATAACTTTAACACTTTTTTTTCCAAACAATTGACCGACTCCTTAATCTTGTTGCCACGAGCAAAATGTCTGGAATCTGCCTCCAAGTGTGATCACTTTGCATTCTTTTCAAGGATAAAATCATAAAATCACCCACTTTTAAGCCCACAAAGCTGCTTCTGAGAATATTCCATGCTTATCAGAAAACACTTCCTCTGCCTCTGTTTCTTTTCCTACTTATATATTTCCTTTTTTTCCAAGATAGAGATGTACTTAACCTCCTACCTATACCCAGTTTGCATCAGGCTGTTTAAATAAAACATTTGTGTATTTATCTCAGTCTTTTTCATTGTGAATTTGTCAAGGAAGTCAAGAATACTGCCAGTTTAAGATGAGCGTGATTGAAACACCACTTTAAACATCTTGTCTGGAGAGCTCTGGACTTGGCAATTACAAAACAATTTCCAACTTCCTATCTAAAAGCAAAAATTCTAGAGAAGATTTGTGGCCAAATTAGAGATTTCCTCCAAATGGACAATATTGCAAATCATAGCACCAAAATTACCTCATAAATGACCTCAGACTCCATACTAATGCCAATAAGATGGCACCAGAACCCATTCTTTTAGTTTGAAAATGTGCTTTTGGACACGACTGGCCACAGCATATTGATCCATCCACAGAAAAAATGTAGCTGCGTCTCTGGTAACGATCTTCTTTGTCTTAACGCATAACTTTTGTCGGTCAAAGGAGCAAAAAAAGTTTGAGGTCCTGTCCCCATATTAAAACACATTCCTCATTCTGCCTCCTGAGAGAACAGAAGAGAACAATACCAATCAAATTACATCTTATATAGAAGCCCCTGCACAGGCAAAAAGTAAGTCTTGTTGACATTAAAAAAAATGTTCAGTTAGAAATTCACTGCCCGCATATCCACAACCACTAATGACACAACAAGTAAATACAGCTTTGATTATGTTTTAGAGTTATTACGGAATGTTATTAGTGAACGTTTTAATGAAAAATACAGTGAAATCAAATATCCAAGTTTTTGCTCGAACACACATCTGAGTTATAAGTAAATGTATAAATAAATGCTGAGATAAGGGTTAGAATGAGTCTGTATATCACAAAAGGTGACCTTTCCATTTAACGCACTCAGTCCATGTCTTCCTGACGTTAACCAATGCTAAGATTAAAAAGGGAGAAACTACACTCCAGGGGAAGGTAGTTTGACCAAGTGGTTCAAAGCCAAGGTGAGATATGTGGGACTCAATTTGGATCGTTATCTCAGCCTTGGGCACCATGTACTGAACATCGCAAAATCAGCACAATTTCTTCATGTAAGAAATATAGCCGAGGTAACACATTTTTAACCCCTAAAAGGACATAGAAACATAGTTACATACATTCATATCAGTATGATATAAATTCTTTAATTCTATAAATAATTATAATTAATTTAATATATTGGCAAAGGGAAGAAGCACAAATTACAAATAATTCTGAATGCTTGAGCTATAAAAATAAAACAACAACAACAAAAAATAAAGGTTAGCCCAGTACTGTACACTCCAACTCAGCTTCTGCTGACTTTTTTTTTAACCTGATCTTAGAGATCTTTCACTTACATGTAAAGCTTTGTGTTGGCTAGCATCCACATAGAATAGTGCTTATTTAGCTTATATAGAACAGACAGGCCTCACAGACTGAAATGGCAGTATTTGATAAACTGGCAGATACTGAGATCATCCTGAAAACAGGAGCTTTGTAAGGTGTACTGGTTACACAGTTGTAAAGGACACTGGGATAATCTTGTGCTGCATCTGTATATCTATGATCTCATCACACTTGACCAAAAAAATTACATCTACATTTCTTTGAAGACGAACATGTTCTGCCATGCCTAACAGTTCAGAGGTACACCCTCCATCTACTCTCCACAGTTTCACTTCTCACTGCCTTCTTCCTCAGTTTGACTTCTCGACACCTTCTTCCTCTTGCCGCAGGGTCTGGGTGACGTAAGTGGCTGAGTTCCCTCAGGAGGGTGTGCAGACCAGGGGCTCTCTCTCCTGCCTGGCTTAGCCGTGGTCACTGACCACAGTGTCTTTATGTAGTTACAGGTACGGTCGCTCAAATTACATTCTCATCAAAGCCTCTTACATCACTCCATGTGCAGTGACTCGTCTTATACCCGCACAGAACCGGGTCACACTTAGCTGGGCCGAGAGATAGCAGGTACTAAAATGTGGAGAGATGGTGGAATATATTTGTTTCATATTTGTTTTTCTATGACTGTTATTATTTTTTCAGTCACTTTCAAGATTTCACTTAGTTGTTTTTGTTCATTTATTTGTAATCATCAAGCTCCATAGCGCCCGTTGCAAAGTCGTTTTAGCTGCTGCTTTGTATAATAGGTACAATAGGAAATAGACACATTGTGATTATTACTATTTAGATGACATATAATGCTACTACTACTACTAATAATAATAATAATCATCATCATCATCATCATCACCATCATCATCATCATCATATCGTCTGAACATATAGCAGTTTCAGAGGCTATTTGAGTTATTTAGTTATTTGTTTTAAGTTACTTGTTTTGATGAAGTGTCCTATCTGCCTTGAAGCTCTTGACTAAAATATTCTCTTACCCCAATTCTTCCTCACATGTTCAAGACACATTAGTATAAAGACCTCAAAAATGTAGGTTAATTTAAGAAAATCAAGCATGTGTAAAATTGCCCTGGACCATTTTCCTGAAAGGTGGTCTGAGTTGTGATGGTAGGGTCCAGGACACGGCCGTGGGGCATGGACTGTCTGCTGGAGGATGAAAGTGGCTTTGAGTGGAGCACAGAGCAAGGAAGGACATGCAGGGATCCTGCCATATGCCCACCGGCATCACCACACACACTCACAGAACTTTTCCTTAGAGCCCAGCCTTTCATCATGTCTCTTATTCTCTTCTATGCACACACATCACACTTATACCAGGGATGTGAAAAGTTCCCTCTGACAAGTCAAACTTTACTCTAACATGACTGATAGCAGTGTTTACTGGGTAAATATGACTATTCAACTAGGAGGTGGAAAAGTACATTTTAATTGGCTGATTTCTATGCTGGCAACACACATCTGTCTATCTATCCATCTATCTATCTATCAATCAATCAATCAATCAATCAATCAATCAATTAATCAACCAATCAGTCTGTCTGTCTGTCTGTCTATCTACCTAGTTATCAAGTCTATATAAGAAGTATATATACTGTATATATATATATATATACATATATATATATATATATATATATATATATATATATATATATATATAGAGGGAGAGAGAGAGAGAGAGAGAGAGTGAGAGAGAGAGAGAGAAAGACAGAGAGATGGATATAGTTATATATTGCAATATATCCCAATATATCTCAACATGCTTAATTCAAGAAATCAACTGGAAATTCAAACATTTGATATATTTTATGTTCTGGTTTTTTGGGGGTTTTTTTGTAGTTGTTTTGTTAACTTTTATGATGTCCATAAGGGTGTAGGAAACCTGCCCTGTGTCATATAATATATTTACTAAGGGCTACCAATTTGGACCGCACTTCCACACACTCACTATTGTGTGGAATGACCTGATTTGCTACCCTAACACATAATAGTGATCAGGGGCGCCTGCAGGATTTCATCTTAGGGTACGCACAGAAACCTGACCACGCACACATCCACGTACGCTCGCACACACATCTAGAGAGAGCTGAGAGAGAGAAACGCCACTGACTGATTAATGAATAATTAAATCTGGACTACCTTTTTGAGGTTTTCTCTCCTTCTCCCGGTCGCATCGAATTGTTTGAGCACTTCCTCACTGTCTATTTTCATGTCAAAATGAATGTTCATAAGGACAAGTCCAGTGAGCCTTCAGTCTGTCACCGTGTTGCTTAAATAAGTCCTTAGACGCTTCAGAGTACTGAATAAGCGCTCGGCACATCCGTCGAAGATAAGGATGTTTCGCAATGTGTAAAACTGTGAACTAAAAATTTCCCAAATTCAGTGGTCACTTTAGTTTCCTTAGCATTATTGCCTTCTGGTTTTGACGCGTCCATCGTCACTCCACGGAATTTCGGCAGGGAAATTAGTAGAGAATGTTTACCAATTAATGATTAATGTGGAGCGCTCACAAATTGGGAGTCTCTTGGTACGCACTGTGCGTACAGCCGTACAGCTGCAGGCGCCCGTGATAGTGATTAATATGACACGATCATTGTTTTTACCTTAAAAATTTTCGACATTTCTGGAGTTTTCCCCCTAAAATTCTTTTTAAAATTTGGGCCAGTTCTTGGTTAAAAGGGTTCTTGACTCTTGACTGCTTGTTGCTGTGTTGTGAAAAGTTCATTCAATATCATAAGACTGAACTGACTAAAATGTGAAGCAGTCCTTGAGATTTATATTTATTTGCCAAAAAATATGCATTGTATTTGCATGTTGTGTGAAAGGAATCTGAAATTACTTGGCATTTTGCAAAAATGCCATTGCTCTGAGGTTTGTATTTTCTGTTTTCAAACAAGAATACAACTTCAGCTCAATAAGCAAGCATCTGGAATTTGATTTTTCTGGATGACGAATAGTTTCATTATTTTATTCAATGCAAACATTTTGAAAGTAGGGATGTGCTGAATGTTCGGCCAAAGAAAATATGAATGTGTGAATATGTGATGCTGTCCTTGTTGCCCTCCTGGGCCAGTTCAAACAGCACCATGCAACCTGTGCTGTTTTTAGGCCATTCCTGTTCTGAACGTGTCAGCGGTAAGGAGGTGCTTCACAGTTTCGGATAGGGACACCAGATTAGCAAAGTGTAAACACTGTTCAGCGGAATTATCTAGAGGGGGTACAAGGCTAAAGAATTTCACCACCCCAAAGTTTAATTCACCACTTGAGAGGACAACCAATATGCAGAGTACATTGAAATGACAGTAACAAAAACGGACAATCCCTCTCAGCACACCAACTACATCTGTGGCCACAGTCTTTGAAAAAGCTACAAAATGTACAAATGACAGTGCCAAAACAAAAGAGATTACTGGAAAGATAATTTATTTATTTTTTTATTTATAGTTCAGTTTTTTGGGGGATAATGTCTCAAAGGAGTGACTATAATGATAAAAGTCACCTCAAAGTTTTGTCTTTCAGTTTCATTGAAAAGCAAAAAAAACAAAAAAAACTTGAGCAAAATTCATATTAATTTATGCAATAGTACAAAAATAAATTGGCGAATGAATAAATAAATAAATAAATACCGGTACTTGGTATTTGATGTTCAGCATTTGGTATTCGGCCCAGCATTTCCCCAAATTTGGCTTTAGGCTCGGCCAAGTATTTTCATTTCAGCGCATCAGTAGTTGAAAGAGAGAGGTATGCATAGCCAATTCACAGCAAGCTGCCCACCTCACAAAAACATACACATTCTTTATTATTGATCTGCCTCTCTTTTCTCTGTGGCAATGCAAACAAGGGCACTCTAAATAATACAGGCCTGTAGGAAACTCAGAGCTGGATCACTGGATTGCTGGGGGCAGTTCTTCGAAGGCTTTGCTTGCATGCACTTTCCGGTCATGCACGACATGTATTTTGACCTTGAGACAATGCTAATTTTGAAGAGTGAAAGCTGACATGAAAATCATCTGTGCACATGTGCACATGGGACATCCCCTTCCTCTGACATCATCGCTTTTGATGGCATCATCATCGGCGCTGGACCGTAGACTCGGGGCCGTCCTGATTGGACAAGCGGAACGTGAAGGCATTATGATGCTATATGGTATGACTCATTTCTCAAGTGGCTGATGGTGGGCTCCGTCACTTCTGGAAAATTCTTCAGACTCATGTCTCATGTGTAGGTCTTAACTGACACTAGTGATTAGATAAGAAGCAAAAAACTGTCTTGGAGAAATATCTGCTGACTTGTAATTGCGATCCAAGATCAGCACATTATGCATGGACGGCTGCTGACTGCTGATTTGAATTGTGAATGGGCAAGATGTCTCGTAACCTGTAAATCACGTGTTTTATGAATGACACATTCAGTCTTAACGTCCAATAAACATTCAGTCCACTAAAACCACCCAGGACCAACGGACTTTTGGAGTATGGTACTCTAAGCAATCTAATGAGGACTCAGGAGATGAACTGAGAAATTGTTTATCTGAAAAAAGACAGATCTGGATGTCAATATTTCTCTATTTATTCATTGAATGATATTATTACTAATGATGATTGGCATGTAAGAGACAAATTATAGTTTACAAAAGGAGAAAAGAATGTGATATTTCTGTGGTGTGTTACTTTATCTTATTAAAATCTCTGTTTCAAGTTACAATTTCACAGTCACTGTAACAGAGACAAAAATGAATGTTGAAATGAATACTGAATGTAGAAAGACACAGCTGAATATCTCATAGAACTATGGATATCTTAATTCATTTTTTAAACATTTACGTTGGGTGTCATAAAAACTTATTAAGTGATGTCTCAGTTTTAGTAAAAGTCTCTCACAGATTTCCATGTCCTCCATGTCCATCTGAGTACAATACAAATTTCACTTCATCATGTTACAAGAAAAAAAATATGATGACTTTTCTACAAAATTAGCTTGAGTGGAATCATATTGTTATGAATTTCTAATAACGGTGATGGGGTGTTTTCAAACACTTCAGTGATTTTCAACAAAAATTAATCAGAGAGTTTAAACCTTTTCTATACCTGTCATGCACAAGCTCAGAGTCCTAATTTGTAACGGCATTAGACAAACAAATACTTCAATCCCAGCAGCACACTTCGAAACAGCTGCTGGTGGAAAAAAATGGTCTCCTTACCGCGGCTCAATATAACCTAATTAACAAGGCCATAAACATGTCTGCGTACCAGATTCACAAATACTGTAAAATCAAGAATGGAATCCACAGGTAAGATTAGTCCTTTTAAAGTCCTCATCTGTCAACTCTTACATACATGTTAATGAGATGTTTAAAAAGTCCCACAAGCCAGTGAATGGTAATTACCTTTTTCTGGCTGATTTACATTCAGAGAGCTGCACAGCACTAAAGGGAAAACACTGAAGCTGTGTTGGAATTCATAATCTTACACAGGGAACATTTGTCCTTCATGGGCAGCTTGTGTTGAATGAAAGTTTTAATGCAAAAAAAAAATAAAAGTACTGCATGAAGGCTTTCAAAAGATGATTGTGGCCAAGTACAGTTATGTCAGCTCTTTCTAAAGACTTGGTATGAAACTACTGCGAGCAGTCGGTCTCAAAAGACATTCAGCAAAGCATGAAAATGTATCCTTCTCAGAGTGAAATAAAGTGTAGAGGATCCTTCCCACCAGGCCTGGGGTGAGGACTGGATCAAACCCAACGGGGAGTTTTGTCTGTTTTTGTTTGGAGTGTTTGTGCTGCATGTTGTTTATGCTTGAGGGGAAGAGCCTTGCGCGTGTTACGAATTACACTGAAAGTGCTGAAAAATACTTTTTTACAGAGAGGATCTGTGTCACACGCACACACACACACACACACACACACACACACACACACACACACACACACACACACACACACATACGCACACACACATAGACACAGACACAGACACACACACACACACACACACACACACACACACACAAACAGGAATTTGTAGGCTAAGACAGAGCTGTCTTGCCTTCTAAAGAGAGTAAGAGATGCATACCTGTCACTCTTTTCAGAGCTCCCTTAAACCAAGCCAATAAGAACTTTTGCTCTACTACTCTCTCTCTCTCTCTCTCACACACACACACACACACACACACACACACACACATACAAAGACAGGGGAAATCATTTAGAAGCCGTCATTTCCTGTTTTGGTGGGTGAGGTCAAACCTGTTGGATTCAAACACACTGATCTTTGGCAGAAAGAAAACAGACGCTAGCAGAAATAAAGTGAGCGTGAAGTCATTGTTTTTATTTTCAGATTTGAAAATAGGCAAGATTATAGAGAGTAAGCCTCACGTGTGAGGACAGTAATTCTTGCTTTGCTGACAGGAGGGGAAAAGAAAATGATGTGATTAAAATCCCAGTATCTGTGGAGAGGTGTGTTTCTCTCGCTGCCACGGTGTAACGAGCTCGTCTCCTCCCCCGCCGACTTCAGCCATTGGGCCATCAGCGTCGCCGGTTTTCTAATCACCGGTCTATTCACTCATCACCCGCACCTGTCTTCACTTTCATGCACACAGTCACTCTCTCCTACTTAAACCCCTCTGTTCCCATTCAACACTGCGAAGTCTACACTTGCTAATGTGTTTTCTGAGCGTTTGTGCTTACCTGACAGTTTGTTTGACCAAGTTCTGTAAAACCTTTGCTTATTTCAGTACCCTGTTTTGTTTGTTACTTTCTTGTGTTTTCCATTCTCTTATTTGGATATTAAAACCTGCTACTCTGCACTTGCGTCCTGCCCATTGGTGATTCGTGACACATGGCTCTGCCACACTGACAGAAAATGATGCTGATACATTTGATAAATAAAACAAAATCATAGTGTATGTGAGGAATATATAACAAAACACAAAAACATCATAGAAACATAGAAACAAATAGGAACACAGGAAAAAAATGTGATCTAAACATGAAAAGGGAGGAAAAAACATACAAATAATACAATTTCCACAAAACATCAAGTCGGTTGTTGATGTAGCACAAAAGCTAAGTGGTTGGTGTCCTCTTTCAGATTTTTGTGCACCTCCCTCTACGCTGGGGGCATTTTTAAAAATAATTTAAAACATCTACATAATGCTTTAAAATGAACTGAGTAGATCATAAACATTTAAACAATTGTGACAGTGAAACTAGATTGCTCTTAAAATACTCAATGTTCAGTACACACAGAATCATATGTTTGGCACCATTTTATTGAATATGGCACCAAGAGGTTATCTGATAAGATTTACTAAAATGATATTATTCTAATCATCTGCTTCTGCATCTGTTAACATACAGATACACAAATGAAAAATGGCATTGCATGTCACTCCGTGTGGCTTTGTTTTCCCATACTAACACAGGAGCTCCTCTTTTGTTTAAGATTTAACTGTCTGAAACCTATCATTTCAGTTAGTGATGCCCCGTTGTTGCTTAAGGCTGTTGAGTTTTTAACTGTTTCATAAGCTGTTTTCATTTTTCTTCATTTGTGTACCTGAGCTGTCCTGACCTGCTTTGTGCTTTTCTTGTTGCATTTCCTGATTCCTAACTGGTTGTCCCTCTTTCTTTTGGCACTGTATTTTCGCCATCTGTTTGTATCCCTCTCTTCTTCTGTTTGTCTTTTGTAATCTGTGCTTTTGTCACACAGTTCCAAGCTACTGCACTGAAGTTTTGAATAGATGTTGATGGGTTAATCAATAGAAAGATAAGAGGATGGATGGAAAAACAGACAAATATGAGTAAATAATATAAAAAGGCTAAATGGAGAGAAGCGTCCTCACATTGCAGGCAGAATAGCCCATGCCTCTGTTCTCTAGGCATACTGTGTATACCTATAATCCCTCGTGTCCCTTGATACCTGACTACAAGAAAGGAACACACTTTGTCTGGCCTCCAGGTTTTATAACAGGATCTCCTCACTGCCTCCTTACCAAGGCAGCACCTGCCCCTGCTCATGAGACATTAATAATTCAGCAGGTAACCCACACAACAACCCCCCCTCCACACACACACACACACACACACACACATGCACACACACACACACACACACACACCACCACAACCAGCCAGAGACCCCTCGGCTGTCTCGCGTGTCCATCTGCCCTTTTCAGGAGGCAGCAGAATGAAATATATAAATATATACTCACAGTACTGGGGGAAAATATGGACATGGTAGAAATACAGCATTTTATTTTATTTTTCTTTTAATGTAATTTTATTTTATTTTATTTCATCTTATTTTATTTTGGGGTGATGTGTTAATTAGTGCCAAATGCAACAGGTGCTGAAATGGCAACAACACTTTTTTTTTTTTGTGCAGGATAATGAAGAATACTCAGATGGCTCAAAAAACAGATAACAAAAACCTCATAGTTTATAACAACACATCAAAGCGTTGATTGGGCCAAATTCATATATAGGACTAAATCTGAAACAAAATAAGCTCTCTGTGTATATGGTCTGTATCCAAACATTTAAAATAAAATTTCAGTGCTGGCTACACTTTATACATCACGTATACATACTCACAATGCAACATCACTAACACGCCTTCATAACATCATTATTATTTGGTTAAGTATCATGCTGTGGAGAACAGTGAGGTAGGTGATCTGTGATGTCACTGATGTCACAGTGAGATGTCTTGACTCATGTGGTTATAGGTTAGAGTGGACATGCAGTCTGTAACACATATCTGCATCTAATAAGATGAATGGATCATGTCATAACAGCTGCAATATGATATGATCGTTATTTTGTTTTAAAATTAAACTGTCAGTAACTAACAATGCTTTATTTCATGTTTAGTTCTGTGTACCTTTTTTCCCCCCCATAACCTCGGTGTCAACCACAGCTCTGGAGAGTTTCTGCATTAGCAGTTCTAGCTGTAAGAGTCTTAGAGAAAGCCTTATAGATTTTCAGCTCTGTTGTAGGGCTTGTGTGGCTGTACCTGTCACTCAGATCTGATCAATACACAGTTATGGTTTTTTTTTTTTTTTTTTTATCAAAAAACAAACTACTGGGTCAGGCTCCTGTACAGTAAACCACTTCATGACATTCAGTCACTGCACTGCAGAGTTCTCTCAGTGCTCTAGACTTCCTGCTCCACTCCCTGAGAAGAGACGATTTAACATCCCATCTACACTCATCTTTTTTTACTTCATCTGATCTGCCAAAAAATATACCAGTGCTAAAATAAAAACAAACAGATCAATGTACATTCATCACAGCATATCAAAGTCATTTGTACAACGTCATTAAAATGGATGGACAAAAAAACCCCAACAACAAATGAGTAAAAAAAGCAAAAACAACCAAACAAATCATGGCTCACCTCCTAAAACCTTAAAAATGGAAACAGATTAAACGCAGTTTTCTGTCGTGTCAGAATGCCCTCACTGTGCTCCCACGCTGAGGTGTTCTCTTTTCATCAGCCGGTTTTTCGGTGGCACTGCCTCTCTCTCTCGACCTTCAGCTCTGCTCTTTCTTCTGCTCGCCGTGGGGTGGGGGGTGCGGGTTGAGTTTGGCGGATGTACGCTTGGTGGCAGGTGGTCTGTAATTATGCCAGCCCCTGGAGTTTGATTAGCTCTCAGGCTCTAGCTGGCTGCTCTGGTGCACTCACCTTGGCTGGGGCAGCAACTAACCTGTGGGCTCTGACAACAGCCAAGCACCGTGCCTGATTGGCTGGTTTGAGGTTGGTTTCTCATGAGCCAATAGAAAACTCATGGTGACAGTGTGATAGTCCTCTGCTAATGTGTTTTCTCATTAACTGAGTCTGACCAGTTTCCACCAGCTTTCAGTAATCAGTATGGTAATAGTAATTATGCTAACTTCATTTCTGTGCCATGCCATGCCACAGTATACCAGGTGTGATCACTTATTAAGCCCGTCACATATGATGTGAAATACACTATTGAGGTGATTTCTATGAAACTTGATGATAATAGGCAGTGGAGTGCATAGAACCTCCATCTCTACTCCATCTCTAGGGTTGTGAGCACAATGGTGGGGAAAAAAATGCTGGGGAGCCCTTCTTTTAGGACTGACAGGCTAACGATGCCATTAATCCCAGTTTACAAGAGTGATACTGTTACTGCACTGGGATTTCAGCCCAGTATCTGAAGTTTGTTAGCGGGGCGTTTCAACCAGCTGTACCACAGAGGACATAGGCCCATATCAGGAATATGCTAAAAATTTAACTCACTTATGCCCCCTCCCCCAGCATCAACACCCCCCACCAGAGTGAAACTGATTTTAAAGGCAGTTGTTAACGTGATGATGTTGTGTTTTATGTTAAATCTGTAACTAAACAGAACCGTGCCAGATAGACTGAGCAGCTGATGTAAGATAATGTAAAGCAGAGCTCGTTTGCACTCTTCGTTGATCTACCCTGAAAAGTGACACGCCGATTTGTCAGATGCAACTTCCACCTCTGCAGGCTCCTTTGGCATAATTAACACGACTGACACACTGGACTCCACTGATTTGCTGCTGCTGTTGGAATATGTGCACGGGGCTGTAGTCCAGCTTATGGCTCAAATTACGGGGGGATTGGGGTGTCTGACCCCCCTAATTAAGTCTTGGACCCTCCCAAAAGAGATAAAAAAAAAAAAAAACAACAGTTCGGGGGCTTGAAATATTTATATATCCTGTGCTGAATAGCCCTGGAGAACAAGTTGCCACCCCCCACCACCAACCCAATTATCATTGTATAATTCGTACTTTAGTCCAGCTGCAGTGAACTACAGAAATGGACATTCCTTGTCCTAACAAAGGGAGTGGACAGGGTTTCATACCTTGAGACATTCTCTGTTAAGACACTGAGACATTGGTAGGTTTCAGACTAGGTCCTGCTATAGGCCTGTAGTCCGGAGCGTTTTATTTTTTTAATTTATCTATCTATCTATCTATCTATCTATCTATCTATCTATCTATCTATCTATCTATCTATCTATCTATCTATCTATCTATTTATTTATTTTTCACCATATAATTCAATATTTTTGGAGGGAAACAAGATTTATCTTCCGGATTCTACCCAGAATGCATATGACTAATCATGGACATTATTTTTCTGTTTAGACTGGCTCAGCATCTCCCTGCCCCTTCCCCTGTGTGTCTGTCTAGGCTTTTACTCACTGCTCTCTCTCTCTCTCATTGAGTCTCTGGCAAGACCATGTTCATTATCCAAATGAGAACTATAGAATGGTCTGCTTTCTCAAACGGGTGTAAATTTCAGTGCAATTCAGAGAATTTTCATTACCCTCTTTAGTGTTAACGACATAGCCTGTAACATTAAAAATGTATTAGATAGGATACTCAATAGTGCTGACATTTTTAAATTGTAAATTACAATATTCAGGATATGTTTAATGGAAAAAAATCCTGCTTTGATGATAACTGGGCTCGTAATGTATTAGGCTCTGTCTGCCACATACAAACTTCAATTATAATTTGTAATACAAAATACGTATACAGTATTTGTAAGGGAAAAAATGAGAAACAACATACAGAGTTGATTCTTCACGGATATAATATCAATGCTCATAAGGAATCTGGAAACTTCAAGATTTTTTAACAAGCTTTAGAGTTGTCCAGGAATGAGACTGTGGATAACACAGAGCTGAATATTTGAGTAAGGGGGAGTAGATGGTGTAGAGTTGAATTTATGATAAGTAGCCCTCATCCACTAAATGCTACTGCTGTAGTAGTACTTCAGTAGTGAAGTACAGTTTCTAAAACACAACTGCAGGGCTAGGATTGTAGTTCTGGGACTGTAGTCTGTTATGGATTTGTACTAACACTAAAGTGTAGGACTGAGATCGTAGTCTGTTATGGATTTGTACTAAAGTACTCGTCAGACAGTGTGTAGGTGTGAACATGGTGTGAACATGGTATTCTTTTTTCCCTGTCTACTACAAACTTCATTCAAATTGTAGGAGCTGAGCCTCAAATAATAGTTCAGTCTGAAGCTAACATTGTAGCTGACTATTTTTAGTTCAGTTCTTTTTATTAGTGATGTCCCCCAAAGCACAGATGACTTAAGTGTCATCGAAACACACCAAGCCTTTGGAACATTTTTCTCTCCTTTATGGAAGTACGCAAAGAGAGTGAGACACTCTGCAGGCAGATGAACTGATATTGCTATTAAGTGGCTAAAGTATAAAGTAAATCATCAACAAGTTACTGAAGAGCGTCAGATAAGACTGAGTCAGTATCATGGATCCATATTGGCATCATCAGTGGAGATGTGCGTTCAGCATACACTTCTATTCACTATAGGAAATCAATGTATATATGCTAAAATGACAATTTAGATGGCATGGTAAATGACTGCATTTCAGTCATTACAGTTGTGCGACAGCATGTGTACACAACTGTTTATTCAATCATTCATAAATAATTAAGTAAATAAGAAGCAAGATTTGAATTCAGCAGTGAAGCTATAAAGAAGATGGAGGTCAGAGGCTGAGAAAGATGTCTGTTTCCCTCCAGAGTCATATCAGTGAATTGAACATATATTTTCATTTTAGTTCAAAATAATGACAGATCTAGATCAGTATAATGATTCAGCATTCAAGGCAACAATGAAAATGCTGTAAACTCTCTCCAAAGTGCAGAGAGGGCCTGAACACTGGTCACCGGGATGAGAAAACAGGTACCCCTTACAATAAGACTACCCTTATAAAGGGTTTGTGAATAGTTTATAATTAGTTTATTAATTGGGTTGTGAACACTTTATAAATCATTGATACGCTGTTATAAATGTTTGATAAAAAAGCACAACAGTCACCTGTTGCTTGCCAAATAGTGATCCCACATTTATCTGTACTGCTAAGCCTCTGATCTCATTGGTTACTTAGGTTACTTTGTCCTCTCCATCAGCCAGCATTTATACCTCTCAGCGCCATCAGATATTTGTTAATAAGTTGCTAGCATTTAACCACCATTACCATATCTTAATAGTTTCATTTGGCATATCAGATTATTGCATATTAAATTTTCATATCAAATTACCAGATTCATACGCTAAGGCTTTGGCAATATTGTTTATCTTGACATTACCAGCATGGTATCAGCAGCCATCCTCATTATTATCACGGGTTTTGATATGACATATGCTATCATATTAAAGTGTTATATTGTGATGCATGTTGGGGGTAGATGGGCAGAGCTTCCCAGCATGCCTTCAGGCCATGGACTGCTGTTTAGCCCCGGTTTGTTATTGTTCAGTTTATGTTTCCCATTGCATCTAGTAGAAGTGTATGTGTATAATTCATCATGTAGTCTTTGTGTTGTGCGGTTAATTCTCGTGATAGTTTAATGTTATTGGTGTACCATAAATGTAATTGTCGGCATGATGTACTTCCCTCCTATTGTGTGAGCACGTTAAATATGTCACTTCTTGGTTTGCGCTGTTGCAAAATAAAGGTAGTGTAATCACTCTAGAGAACACCTGGCAACTCATTAGTAAATGGTGATGTGTTTCATACTTTACAATAAGTAAAGTATGAAACACATCTTCTCCAGTTATAAATGTTAGTAATTCATCAATAGATTGTGATGTGTTTTACACTTTATAAGGCTCCCTTTTGGCAGTTATAAATGCTAGTAACTCATTAGTAAATGGCGATATGTTTCACACTGTAAAATAAGGCTCCCTTTTAGCAGTTATAAATGTTAGTAACTAATAAATAAATGGTTATAAAAATGAGATGAAGCTGACAGTTTAACATGCTCACTGATGAAGGGACAACATAAAGTAAGCTAAGCAACTAGCAAGATCTGAGATTTAACAGAATACACAGATGAAAAGTGCAGCAGTGACTTGATCTTGCCAAATAGTGAGCCCACATCGATGTATGAAAACTGTGTTATAACTTCTTTATAAGTGTTTATTAATTATTTATTAATTAAGTGTTTACAATCTAATTAATAACCTAATTGTAAGCCATTTATGAATCCTTTATAAGGGTAGTTTTATTGTAAAGTGGTACCGAAAACACCCCACCCTAGACTACCCCCCCAACACACACACACATGCGCACGCACGCACGCACGCACACCGGTCACACTCCAGACTAATGAGATGTGGCACTTTGCCAACAGGGACAGAGAACTACGGCTGTAGCCAACAGTCAAGTGCTGTTCTGCAGCCGACTTTCCTTCCCCGTTCCTCCTCGATCAAACCTGGAAGAGTATACCAAAACTGCTGAAGCATCTCTAAAGCATTTTCTCATTTAAGGAAGTGCTCCAAGTCAGGCTGGTATTAATGTTGGCTTACCCACTCTCCCAGCCTGTCACTCGCCCATTTCCCCGATTGAAGATAATTGACTAAAGTATATGAATTGACTCAGCGTCTCACAGTGTGCAGTAACATTCATAACAGCGATAACTAGTAATCTGCACTACTCGCTTCTTCACACACGCGGCGCTTTAACTCGCATGACGGCTTTGCCAAAATATTGTTTCATCTGTTGTCAGGGAGGTATGATGAATGTTGCCGCGGAGCTGCAGTTTTGGTAGCAAAGGCTGTGTACTGGGCGTAAAACACTGATGAATGAATTAAGGATGTTAATGGCATTTCACTTCTCTATAAACACACCACTTACCCGCTAATGTGCACAGATAAATCATCCTGATAAAATTAATAAGAAGAAATAAATCAAGACACTATATGATGCAGTGGTTATCTTGGTAAAACAGTAGGTATTGCTTAGGCTACGTTTCACTGTTTATAGTGGGAGTCCAACAGGAGGCAAATTTTAGAGGGTATGTTTTTTATGCCTTAATGCTCAACGTGATTTGAATGGTTAGTTCATTAAGTCATGTTTAAGACATATGACTGAGTCATGTGGTACCACATCCAATGATAGACACCACAGCTGTTAAAACAGGACGAGGAAACAAAGTACCCTATGCACGGCAATAAATAGAAAACTGATCCCAACATTTCCAAAGAACAGACTATGGCCACCTAGAGGCCGCACAAAAAAAAAACAAAAAAAAAAACAGGTCAAGGTCCAAGCGTGATAAACGCAGTCCATTTAAAACATTGTTTACAGCCACCTGTCTAGTATTTTCAATGACAAACAAATCCTGAAGCCCCTTGACAGATATTCACTAGTTCCTTAATTGATTAGCTGTTTCTCTTAGCCGGCTGAGAGGGGAGGCTGAATTAAAGGAGTGTCTGTGTTTTCCTAAGTGACAGAGGCAGTCCGTCAGTGCTAGGTTATTGGCCCCAATCCCACCAGCTCTGACCTGCCTGGAGAAATGTGACAAGAGGAGCACCAGGAGACCAACTCTGATAATTCCCCCACACTGTGTTTAGGGCCGTAGCAGTGACAAAGTGTGGGTGTGTGTAAACAGGAAAGGGGTGGGAGCATGCTGGGTAATTTATATTCTTAGTACACATGTATCCCCCCTGGAACAGAAAGCATTTCATCTTACAGAAATATGATAAAACAAAACAAAACAAAACAAAGCAAAACAAAAGACAGGTCAATGGATTTTTTGTTCTTAATTACATGGAATTAGATCTAAGGGAGAGATTTGAATGTCACTCTTTTTAAGAGTGTCTTTTCTTTTTCTTTTTTTATTTTTGAGAATTCCATAAGTAAAATTAAAGATTGAACACGTGACTGCTCATCTCTGAATTGCTTTTCAATTAACACACAATATAGGAAATGGATATTTGTAACATTAAGCACTGTTTAACTGACATACATTAGGAGCACTTGACAATTGTGTTGAGTATATTCTTATACACATACCATATAACAGTCCCTTTGTAGTCCTACAAACTAATTCCATCAAAACACTACTACTCATTCTCAATATGACCAGGTTTTTAAAGATTTTTAACACGTTGTGCAGATAAACAGACTTTCATAGCTTTCGCTCAAATATAACCTAACACAACCCAGAGTTCAAGTCATTTGCACCTGACTCCGCTCACGGTGACATTTCAACCACGTTTCATATCGTATATCCATAACATATGAATTATAAATCTCTGACAATATCTCAGAGCTCAACCTCTCAGGGCGCTACTGAAGCATACAAACATTTCATGAATATACTGCCGAGATCCGGAGCCAGCCGTTTGGCCTCCCCCTCCCGCCTGTCAGTCAGTCACGCTGCTGAGGCTGAGGCTCAGGTGAGATCAGACCCCAAACTCTCTCGTTTCAGATCTGTGTCTTTAGCTCTGCAAGACAGAGACACATTGACATCAAAATCCCTGCATGTCTGCAACTTTCCCTTTCGCATCTGGGTGAAGCAGTTATTTGAAGAAATAAATTGCCTAAAAACATCCAGAGGAAAACATTCAAATTACAACACCGTCAGCATATTGTTAGGATGCATTGATTGACATATTCATTCATTCATTCATTCATTCATTGGTTGGTTGGATGGATGATTGACTGATTAACTGACTGACTACTTGATTGATTAATCCACTAAACATCATGTTACAGGTTTAACATTCCTATCAGCAGAAACAACATCTTGGTATGGTTAATATGGACTTGGGCTTTTCATGTTGTCTAATATTAATATATTACCCTCCCAATCTCTCCAGAAAACATCCAGTACATGAGGCCTGGTCCAGAGTGTCACAAGACCAATACACAGCCAGTCTCTACCAAAATGAATGTACCACAGTGTTAGTGATATAGCCTTACATTAAAAAAAAAAAGATAAGTTTATAGATTATGCTTTCAGCGTTCTGACTTGAAAGTTTCCTTTTTTTCTACAGATATATCTTAGTCCCAGCAGGCTTTTATAGTGGAGATTAATAATTTAATCAAGATCTCGATAACATAATACCAGTTATGAACATGTCAGGTTCCGACTTTACGGCATGTGTAAAACCTAAACACAATAAATCATTCATTCAGCCTCATTTACACAAGAGATGGAGCTTCTCTTTAAGGATGGAATACATGCTTCAAGTACTGCTGGCTTAAAAAGAGATCCTAAATGCGCCATAAAGTGTGTGTGTGTGTGTGTGTGTGTGTGTGCTTGTGTGTGTGTGTGTGTGCATTAAGTAAAAACGCTTACATGCTGAAGCTTCATTTGGCATCCAACACAGCTTTTAAGGAGTGAAATAGACCCAGTGCTCTCAAACATATAAGTAACTGGAGAAAAAAGGAATTGGAGGGGGGAGGTGGGGGGTTTCAGTGACATGAAAAGACTAAAAAGGGGCCCCATGTTTATCAAAGCCTCTACTTTGCAGGGTCATGTAAAGAGCTTTGAGAATTATCATGTGAACCTGGCTAATTCTCGGTAGGTAGGCTGGCATAAACGTAACATCCTTTTACTCTAATTCACAACGCTCTGTTTCTCATTTATACCCTGCATACATTATTTATACGGAAAGACACTTAAACATTCAGCATCAAAGAGCAGGGGAGGCATGGGCTTCTCGCAAACTTTATTTGATGTAGGCGTCACTCTACCATACTTAGCATTCATCTCACCAATCATTGGAGTATTACCAAAGCTCTCTCTCACACACAAACTAAATGTCACAGTGCTCTTTACACATAACACACAAACATACACACACACACACACACACACACACATACACACACACACACACACACTCACACGCAATTCTATATGTTAATTACATGTCATGTTGGAATGGTGTGTTTTTGCCCATAGACTGCATGCTATTTGCTGAGACTTGTTAGGATCCTGTCTTGTTAAGATTTCTGTCTCTTTATTATATAATCAGAGACACAGACCCTGTGTGTATTATTGTACTATTTGAGTATTGAAGATACTTTGAAAACTAATTTGAATCTGTTTTTTTTCCCCTTGTGTCCTGTCCCTTAATTTGTGCAATATGTGTACACAACAAGTAGCATGTGTAATGTTTGTAAACCAGATGAAACTGATACCCAGATGCACCACAGTTAAAAGCATAGAAAAAAAAAGAATAAGGAAATGTAATTTTTCCCTAGGGCGGCACGGTGGCGCAGTGGGTAGCGCTGTTGCCTCACAGCAAGAAGGTTTCGGGTTCGGTTCCTGGCCGGGTGGCCAGCGTCCTTTCTGTGTGGAGTTTGCATGTTCTCCCTGTGTCTGCGTGGGTTTCCTCCGGGAGCTCCGGTTTCCTCCCACAGTCCAAAGACATGCAGGTTAGGTGAATTGGGGACACTAAATTGCCCTTAGGTATGAATGTGTGTGTGAGTGTGTTTGTCTGTGTGTCTGCCCTGCGATGGACTGGCGACCTGTCCAGGGTGTTTCCCTGCCTTTCGCCCTATGTGCGCTGGGATAGGCTCCAGCACCCCCCGCGACCCTAATCAGGATAAGCGGTTTAGATAGTGAGTGAGTGAGTGAATTTTTCCCTAGTCTGACTGTTACTGGTTTTTATTTACATGCATCCAATTTATCTAATCTGTTTCTTGCAGTTTTAATATGGCTGAAGCTGTAAACTGCCCAAGCTCCTGTGTCTCAGATATTTCCCAGATCAGATATGAGAGGTGATATATTTTAATGCTAGATTTTTAACTCTCCATTCATCTCTGTCAGCGAAAGTGTTTGCGTTAATCTATCACAGCGAGAGGCTCTCTCTGGTGGCTCGTTCTCTTGGGCCAGCAAGTCACAGAGTGAGGAATTATGGGAGAGTGGAGAGAGATGGAGGACACCAATTATTGCTTACTTAAGCAGCCTTGGTATTCAACAGTCAGGTATTTGTATTGAAAATGTCACACTTGTAGCTCTTTTTCATGGTTAATTCTCCTTATATCTGTGCTGCATCCCTTCATCTTTTTATTTTTAAAATCCAAACTTTTCTTGCTTTTTTTTTTCTTTTTTTAAATTAAAGCTCTTTTTTTTAACATCATTTGAAGCTTCAGGGTTAAATGAGTTGAACGACTCGGGAAGGGGGGGGGGGCGGGGGTTCATAAATTAAACATTAAGTGTCAAATTTCTCCATGTATCACATATAGTTTTATTGTGTTAAACACAGCACGGCAGGAAAGAGGGAGAGAGGGTTGATCTCAGCCGCTGTGCTAAGAAACAGGGGGATAAAGTGCATGATTAAGAAGTGCCGTCATTCATCTGCTTCTCCCACTGTGTGTGTTTCTTCTCCTTCCTCCCAAACTCCTCTGGCACACTTCATTAACCTGTGTCTATTAGTTACAGAGAAAAAAAAATGCTCTAATCCATAACCGACTCAACAAAGTTCTTTTTTTTCTCTTTTTTGGCTATTTCAGTTGGACTAGTGAATGACAAAAGAGATATGACTAACAGGGATAGCTCCAAAAAATCCTCAGAGTATAACCACGTCTCCTTGCATGGCTATGTGTTTGTGATATTCAGTGTAATCTTCAGTCTTGATTACATATATTCTTGAAAGCTGATATTTCTGTTTTTCAATAAAGGATTTCGTTTCTGGTCATTAATGATAATTTGAGATCACATATTGCTACCCTCTTTTGATTCAATATAGCTTTGAATTCTAATTTAAAAGATACACAATGGCATGTGTCTTAGATAATAAAAAGTTCAAAGGGAGATGAAACCTTTTGCTTGGTCCAAAAGCCTTTCTGCCCTTTAAGGAGAAAAAAAAAATCAACTTCAACACTGAATTCATCATAACTCAATTGCATATACATCTAAAATAAAAAAATAAATAAAACAAGATCATAGCAAAGGGCGTCAGCTAGATACTACCAACTCACTTTTAGAGAAAGTTCTCTTTTGATGTCAGAAGGCAAGAGCTGAGAACATTCACTATGAACTCCGAAACTGGTCTCACCCTCGATAAAGACGACCGAAAATGATCTCATGAAAAGAGCAATGCTAATAATGCGCCGCGTTGTCGTTTTTTGAACATTTTGCGCCATACATTTTGCCTACTCTCTTCCAATAGAGTTCTTCTCTGAAGACTGAGATGGCTGTGGCAAAATACATTTGCTATCACTTTCGTGGGTGTTTCGGGTCAACATTTTCACAGCCATCCCGCACAGGGAAGATTTATGCTTAGGTAATTAGGTTCTTGCAGTTAATGATGCAGAGAAATGGATATATAACAGCTCCATATGAAAGACTTCCTTTCTATACATCAACAAACTGGCCACAGTCAAAGATTCTGCACAACTGCTGTAATGTTTGATTCGAAAGATGACCTTAATATTGATGCACCTTTTTTAGCCGTCCGTAAGATGGTCCATGTTATTGTTTTAATGAATTTATGTCATTGGCCTCAGTGCTGAAGATCTAGTGTTTCCAGTGACAGAGTGTATTAGTCAAGAAAATTGTGCTGTTTCATCCAAAACATGTCAGTGTTGGCGGTTGTGAGGATATGAGTACCTTATCAAGTGATGTTCTTCATAAACTGAGAAAGAAACGGTTGTGTAAGTAAAAGCCACCTGTCTGTGCATGAGTCATTTGGTTTTCTGACTCATTCGATTTTCTGAGTCTTAAGGGTTTTCTTAGCCCAAGTGGCAGTAAATCTCAACTAATCTAACGTGATTTTGGAGTGTTTTTCCTACCATTAGATAAGGTTGATGAAAAATCATGTTATTGCACAAATTACTCTGATATCCTTTGGCAATTTATGGCATTACTACAGTGAATGCAAGTGGATGGACAGAGGCTACTCTTTTGACTCAGAAATGTAGAGATTTGATGGTTGCTAATACCTTGCAAATACCAACACAGATTTACTGCTGGGAGATTAAGACTGTGCTCTGAATGCAAAGTGCAGACATGTTTAAGATACAGAGCAGATATCTCTCTGTCACCTCAGCTCTATGGTAACAGCTCAAAGCACTGTGCTCATTTCACTAGTTTGAATTTTCATTGAATTTTCAGCCCGGTCTTGACTCTGGAGTCCCAGGGAGATCTTTACAGGACTGAGGAGGGCATACAAACCAGGTTTGTGTATAAGAGAGGAGGTGCCTGAGGAGATAGCAAGTTTGAGAGAGGAGCCCATGACAAGAAGGTGGGTTAGTATATGAGAAAGGAGGTGCATGAGGAGGAAGTGAGTCTGAGAGAGGAGCCCATGGCAAAGAGGAGGGTTTGTTTAAGAGAGAGGAGGTACATGAAGAGGAGGGGTTTAAGAGAGGAGCCTGTGCTGAGAAGGTGGGTTTGTATTAGAGAAAGGAGGTGTATGAGGAAGAAACGAGTTTGAGAGAGGAACTCATGGGGAGAAGGTGGTTTGTTTATGAGAGGGAAGGGCATATAGAGGAGCTGGGCTTGAGAAAGGAGCCCCTGGGGAGGAGGTGGGCTTATATATGAGAGTGGAGGGCATGAGAAGGAGATGGGTTCATAAGAATGGCTTGAGGGGGAGATGGGTTTGAGAGAGGAGCCCACAGGGAGGAGGTGGGTTTGCTAAGGCAGATGGACATGAATAATGAGGTAGGTGGGTGCTTTATCAAAAAAATAGCTAGGATTGGTTGGCATTTTATTGGATTATCTGAAAATGTGTCTCTAGAATCTTTATTCTAAATAATTCAATTATTAAAAGGCATAAGGTGGTCTGCACTACACGAGCCCTTGTTTGTTTTCAAAGACAAGCTCTGTTGACTGAATAAAAACGCAGATAAATAGGGCACATTTTAAAAACCAGTCTCCCTCTTAGCAGACTGAAAAAGCATTGACTGTGGTCATACATACAGTTAGTCAAGAAGCATTTTCAGCATGTGGTCTTTAGAACAAGTATAATGCAGTCCTGGTTTAAAGAAGTGGAGGGATATGACTTTGTGTTTAGTGCAGATTTCTGTTTCCTTTCGTGTTTTTAAAGGAGTGAAATCCATTTTTATCTGAGTCAAAATCAAGTCAGGAGAGGTTAAAAAGTCAGCTTGGTCTCCATTGAAAGAATAACTCACAGCAGAAAATAACTCTTAAGCACTAACAGTGGCTGTCACACAAACAAACAGACAGAGTTTCTTTCCGAAAGTACCTAGGAAAGTTAAAGTGCTACAAAGTGTCTAATGCAAGCACTCAAAGACAGGGTTCTGCTTCAAAGTTCTGAAAATAAAACACTTATTCAGTAGTTCTGCTTTAAAAGCAATTGATTTTGTATGTCCTACATATGTTCTGCTCCCTTTCTCAAAAGCTAGCAAAAAAAAAAGATTTTAGCTTCAGAAAAAAAAACCCAACCAGAAATCGCTCTTTTAGAAATTGTTCCATGGTGATAAGACCTAATTAACTGGGCACTGACAAGCAGGGAAATGGAGTTTTGGTGCATCAGATTATGGCATCATACAATGTTTATTTTAAAGCTGTCAGTGACTTTCCCACACAAGCCCTGCTGCTGCTTTTTCAAATAAAGCATTTATGCTCAGCATGTCCTGTGAAATGTACAAACAGACAAACAAACAGTTTTTTCTGCTTTGTCGGTGAGGGAATAAAGTCATAAGAAAAGCAAGCAACAGTGATGGTGCTCTCACGTTGCTTAAACTAGGACTTGTCAACAGAGGCCTATAGACAGAGATGGCTGAAGCCTGTATTCATGGTCCTGTCCTGTGGTCCTCTAATCCATTGAATTATTCAAACTGGCATCTTGAAAAAAAGATAAAAGAAAACAAAACAATAAAAACAGAGAAGGGTGGATTCTTAACGCCGGATGTGGCATTTCAGGTTCACATTTTCTGCTTGAGGGAGTATTTTTGTTTAGTCTTTATCCATGCATATTTGCTCATGAATATTCAAATGAACTCCATTCCCAACAGGGGGAAGGAAGTCTCGTCTACTGTTTTTATTCAACACCCTCAAAACTTTGCTTTTTCAGCGAAAGGGTAAACTTTGCCTCAGGTGAGAGAAACATGGTTGTTATGAGAGATCACGTAACTTAGACAAATGCATTTCTGTGACACAAAATTAGAAGTCAGACACCTGAATGCCCCCCAGAAATGTGAAACTAACCCATTGTGGCCCCCACACTCTGAAGATAAATGAAAATAACAGAGCATAAATCTGACAGATCCACATTATGTGGCTCATTTTGTTCCTTCTTGTTGTCAGGTATGTCATAAATATTGCAGTAAACCCTACATACATCCAGGAATATGTTCTTTTGCTTTTTTCATCTTTTGCTTTGTATGCTCTTGATAACAAAGTATTGGATTGATTTCCTTTACATGGTAACCTTAAATATCATCAAAACATCACATACTGCATGCAGCAGCACACTGAAATCCCACTCAAGTGGACTTTACGCTACTCTTTTTTTCCTTTTTCTTTTCTTTTTTTTTTTTTTTTTTTTGAAAGGGGGGGGCTCTAAAATGGATAATTTTAGGTGAAGATGAGGCTAAGCATAATTATACTATATACTTAATCATTATCAGTACTTGATACTATGACAAATATCATAATATCATGTTTCAGTATGTGTTATGCCATGTGACTAGCGTGTAGCCAATAAGGTTTGTGGGCATGTCAGTGCATACTATTATGTTTATGGTTTGCTAACAATTCATCCCTAGTCTGGAGATGGTCTGAGTCTCAGAAAACCTTAGAAAACATCAGGATGTGTGCAAAGCTCTTATTAGAGAAGCAGGTCTGCCTAAACCAGACAACCAGACAAGAATTGGGCCTTGAGCATTCTGACAGAATTGTAGAGTCCATGGCAAAGATTTAAGAGGTTCTCCAGCAGACCACAATGCCTGCAGCTCATCACAAAGGCAACCTTCATGGAAAAGCGGTCCAAAACAAACCACGCCTGGGAAAAAAAAAGAAGCCCCATCACTGCATAGCATGAGACCATGTGGTAAAAGATTCAGTAGTCTGAAGAGACAAAAACTAATCTCTCCCTTTTTTCTTTTTTTTTTCCAAAGTACTATGCCTGACTCAAACCATCCGTTTAACACTGTCCCCATAAAGCATAGTGGTAGCAGGTTCATTCACGGCAAGCACTGGGATGCATAAGGGTAGAGGGAACAATGAATGGTGCCATCCTAAGGTAAATCCTTTGGGGAGAACCTGCTTAAGTGTGCACAAATCTTCAGACTGAAGGTGGATATTCATCTTCCGACCTAACAATAATCCTGAGCATCCAGCCAAAGTAAGCCTGTGGCCTCATAGCATCACACACAAAAAGTCCTCTGTGGCCAGGCTAGACAATCACTGTTTCCTCACAATCACTTGATAGTCCTGACACAACTTATTCAAATCGGCAGAGCCTCAGAGAATCTGCAAGGATGCGTGAGCAAAAAATACCCAAATTCAGACGTGCAAAGCTGATACAGATGAGTCCCAACAGGTTAAAAGGCCTAATTGCTGCTAAACGTGTTCAGCTGTATTAATACTGAATCTAAACAGCTGTAGCATTGCTGGGTCACACGTCTGTGTGAATTTTTCCTCAGACAAGTTTGTAGAACCATGATCATCTTTCCATGTGTTATTTATGACTCACTACATTGTGTACTTATGGAAATATTTATATTTTGTCTTAAATGCTACTGTTGAGTGATTGAAGAACACACATCCTGTAGATGGGGACAATAAAACTTCCACCTTTTCTGTTCCCCAGACCTGTCTCTAATATTAGGTTACATTTTCATTCACCGCGTTCAATTTTCATTTACAATTCATGACGATTCATAGTGAAAACACTGTCTGCTGCATTTAAGAATTCAGGTGGAGAAAAGAAACTTTACAGTGGACCAAGAGAAGGTGAACTCTGTCACTCGAGACTTCCAGAGCAGAATCAGAAAGATCTTTACTGCTGCACAGCTCTTTGTACCAGACAAATAGACAAACAGTCAAGTCACAGACATATTTACAGACTGTGGGTTCAGACACGTTTTAAATAAATTGTGGCATTTGAAATGCAAGCACAATGGGATTTAATAATAGTTCTGCTCAAGACAAATGGATAAATGACAATTTACAAGAAAATGTCAAAAATAAATCAGAGATGGCAACCTTTCCAAAGATTTCGAAGATTGTATGCTTGATCGTATAAAATAATTACATTGATATTGTTTGATCTATTCTTCAAAAATTTGTTCATTTTTGTTGTTGTTCGTTTTTGTTGTTGTTGTTGTTGGGGGTGGTGGTGGTGTTGTGCATAACTAATAACTGGCCTTTCAAAGCAATCTTGAGTTAAATGGCAAAGCTGATAAAAGTGTTTGGTTAGCAAAATCAAACCTACTAAAACAACTAAAAGGTCAGTTTCAGCTTTTAGTTTTTCATCCCCCCCCCCCCCCCCCCCATTAAGCTGTTGATTAAACAGCTGTTTAGTACATAGATCTTTCACCCATTACTGTAAACAGAATTTGTGTCAAGTTTGTTTGCCTTCATGACCTCTGTGAGTAGAATCTTAATCTTAAAACCAAACAGAGAGCATTTTGTCTGGTTCTTAATCAGTGATAGCTGTGATTTTACTGTAAATGGAAAGAGCCATGAGTGGTAGCACTGCTCAAAACACAGATCCAAGTACAAAAAAAATCTCTCCCAGTATTTATTCGTTAGGGCAGATTGTACAGTGTTGTCACAGTGTCTAAAAGACAAACAGGGGGTGGGCTATGTCACATTTATCAATACACACTCGGGACTTGCAGTTTGTGTCTTCTCTCAGGCCTCCTTAAGGGATGGGTTAGACCTTGTGGATTACACTGAAAAAGATTATAAAAAAAAAAAAAATTATAAACAGCACAAGATGACTGATCATGGGTACAAGAAAAATGGCTCCAGAAAAAAAAAATGGTTTGCCATCTATCTTTCTGACATGAAGTTTTGTTTGTTTACTTTTTTTGTTGTTGTGGCTTACTGTGATAAAAGGACACACAACCCATTGCCTTTTCCCCATATGTCTGAGTCACTTCGCCATCATATGACTCTGTCTGCAATATAAGGGAAATTTATGGACAGAGACGGATTCCCAGGATGTTAACGGATCATGTACCAAGGACAGTGACAGGGTCTTCATCACTGAGAGAAGCTTGGTAGATTTTATGAACTTCACATTGACATGATGTGCAATGAAAATTCAACACACCAGGAGGCTTCACAAAGAAAGTGTCACGTTAAGAGCTTTCAAAAACAATCAGTCCCCACCACGTCAGTGACAGAGTGACCAGAGACAAACAAAGACATGTTATGAAGGTAACAAAGCTGAGATTGATTCTGATACCAGTAGAAACTGGAACCTGATCACGTGAAATTGACATCAGTAGTTGCTGTTGTTGTTGTTGTTGTTGTTGAAAAAAAAAAAAAGATAGCTGAGAAAGAAAAAGTGAGGTATAATGGACACTGATGGATGGTATGTTCCATAGAGACACGACAGTTTTTGTCACCTGGCCCCACACATTAGTGTTTATGGTTTGATCCATTAGACCAGATAACAGACTGAGCAAGGGGATCAACTCCAGTTTTCTTTTAGCATATGGATGTAATTCTATTGGCTCCTTTGGTCCTAAAGTCAAAAACAAACGTGACTGAGTATGTCTGAGGTTTAAGGGTGTTTTTTTGTTTGTTTTTTGTTTTGTTTTGTTTTGTTTTGTTTTGTTTTGTTTTGTTTTAAAAAAAAGTCATGGTAAAATATGGTGATTGTGTTTATCTTCCATTTGTGTTTCCATTTGATGAGTTTCCAGCAATAACTGTTAAATGAATGAATACTTACACTAACTATGGCATGAGGTATGTCATACGCTGCAAAGCCTTAAAATGCTGGTACTGTAGAATAATAACTTCATCAGAGAATTCTTTTTATTTTTGGTTTACTTGCAGCTATTTGCATAAGTGTGTGTCTGTGTGTGTGTGTGTGTGTGTGTGTGTGTGTGTGTGTGTGAGAGAGAGAGAGAGAGAGAGAGAGAGAGAAAGATTATTACAACATAATAAATGTTCTGTTTCTCTTCTTTGTCTACTGAAATGGTCTCCATTTATCACAATGCCACTTTTGACACATTCTCTTTGAAACAGACAGCCAGACATGAGTTTTCACGCTAAATAGTCAGTGTGACTGTGCTTTAATCAGAAACTGAATCACCATCATCCACCAAGTATATTACATATTATAAGGAATTTAATTTAGATTGTCTGGTGCTTAGATACACAATTATCTGTACAGTGCAGAACATCCAGGTGATGCATTGCCCAGGCAGAATTTCACATTCTTGGAAACAGTAGCTGAACGTCAGAATGGCAGCACAGACAATAGACTATTTCTGTCAGTACTCCTGTCAGGACTTTGTCTTTTGGCCGCCCTACTGGCCATTCTGGGTATTGTGTTGCCATGTGCCTTTGTTTGTGTATTGCCATGTGCTTCTGTTTGTTCCTGTGTTCTCCTGTCCCCGCCCCTCACCTGATCTCTATTATTGCCTCATTTGCTTCCACCAATCACCTGTCCTTGAAGTCAATGGTTCTGTGTATTTAAGTCTGTGCTGGTATCTGTTCTCTGTCAGATTGTGACCGTTTTCTGTCTGTTCCTGCCTGTGTGAGTTCTGCCCCCTGTGATTTGTAAGTTTTACTGTGTTTACCTGGACCTGTTTCTGCTCGACGTTTCGGATTTGGTTGCCCTGTGGATCTCTGGCTTTGACCCTGTTTGTACTCTGTTTTTGACCAATCTTTTGCCTTACGTCTTGGAATTGTTTGCTCTCTGCACATCTGGATCTGACCTTGGACTGGACACTGTTTCTGAGATTGATTTTTGTTTTTTGAATAAATCTTATTTTACCCAGTGGGTCTGCGATTGGGTCTTGGTCCGTCAAACCCTCACAGTACAATCTGACCAAGATGGACCCAGCAGACCCCAGTCATGTGAAATCTGCCCTGGAACAGCAAGAAAGAATGCTGGGAAGACACCAAGCCCAGCTGAATTCCCTAAGCAAGACCCTGGATTCGCTTGCTGCCAACATCGCAGAATTAACAGTCCATATCCAGTCTCTCCGGCCTTCCCAGAGTGGCCCACACGTCCCAACCACAAGTTCTTCGGATACCCTGACCTCCCCATCTTTGCCCTCTCCACATGTCCACGAGCCCCGCCTGCCTCCTCCTGAAAAATATGCGGGTGAGCCTGGCACTTGCCGTTCTTTTTTGTCTCAGTGTTCACTTATTTTTGAGCTGCAACCTTCTACATTTCCCACTGAACGAGCTAAAGTTGCTTACATTATCACTCAGCTGTCTGGTCGGGCGAGGCAGTGGGGAACAGCCGTCTGGGAGGTCAAATCACCTTTCTGTAATAATTTTCTGTCTTTTTCTGAGGAGATGACAAGAGTATTTGACCGCTCAAAACATGGGCGTGAGGCTGCCCGTGAACTGCTACACATGCGCCAGGGGCGCCGATCTGTGTCCGATTACGCCATTGACTTTCAGACTCTGGCCACCTCCAGTGGTTGGAATCCAGATGCGCTTTATGACGCCTTCCTGAACGGCCTCTCTGAAGACATCAAGGATGAACTAATCACCCAGGACCTGCCCGACACCTGTGAGGCCTTGGTAGGCCTGGCCATCCGAATTGATTCACGGCTACAGCAGCGCCACCAAGGTAGAGTTCCTGGGGGTTTTCTGAGGGCATCCACCAAAGTTCCAGCCAATCAACCGCCATTCCCATGTCTTTCATCCCCATCCCGTTTCCACACTTCTGAGCCTGAACCCATGCAAATCGACCGTGCCCGCCTGACCCCAGTGGAGAGACAGAGAAGAATGGCTACCCGTTCCTGCCTGTATTGTGGTCAGCCGGGTCACTTCATTGCCACCTGCCCAGTAAAAAGCCGACGCTCTGAAGTAGGAGGAGGAGTACCGATGGGCGTGACTCCTGTCAAACTCTCCTCGATGCAACGCACACTTCTTCCTGCCACTCTTGAATGGGGGGACCAACGGCTCGAAAGTTTGGCATTGGTTGATTCCGGGGCTGAGGAGAACTTCATCGACTCCTGCCTGGCCGCTCAGTGGGGGTTGCCCACTTCTACGCTTGAGGTGCCAATGGTGGCCCATGCGTTGAATGGACAGAGATTGGCAAACGTAACCCATGTCAGCACTCCGGTGAGTCTCAGTCTTTCTGGCAATCATCATGAACAGTTAATCTTACATGTCATTGACTCCCCTCAAGCTCCCATTGTCCTCGGTCACCCCTGGTTAGCCAAACATAACCCACACATAAACTGGATCAGCAAAAGATCAAGGCAGTGTTAGGTTGGCCTACACCGACTAACCGTCGGGAGCTTCAGCGTTTTCTGGGTTTTGCTAATTTTTACCGCCGGTTCATTCGTAATTATAGCACATTGGCTGCCCCCCTCACTTCCCTAACCTCTACAGTTGTCAAATTTTTCTGGTCCCCTGCAGCAGAAACAGCCTTCCGTGACCTGAAGCAACGTTTTACCTCGGCCCCCATCCTGATCCAGCCTGACCCTGATCTTCAGTTCATTGTGGAGGTGGATGCTTCGGATGTTGGCGTCGGAGCAGTCCTCTCTCAACGCTCCCCTAAGGACCATAAAATCCATCCTTGTGCCTTCTACTCTCACCGCCTCACTCCCACGGAGCAGCATTATGACATCGGCAACAGGGAGTTGCTGGCGGTTAAATTGGCACTGGAGGAATGGAGGCATTGGTTGGAGGGGTCCCGTGTGCCGTTCTTGGTCTGGACTGATCACAAGAACCTGGAATACATCCGCACCGCCAAAAGACTAAACTCCCGTCAGGCTCGCTGGTCCTTGTTCTTCTCCAGATTTAACTTCACTCTGTCCTACCGTCCTGGTTCTAAGAATATAAAACCTGATGCACTTTCCCGAAGGTTCAGTTCTCCTGAGAGTCCCCAAGAACCAGATACCATTCTTCCATCTTCCTGTCTCGTGGCTGCTGCACAGTTGGACATAGAGTCCACCGTGCGCGCTGCCCAGTTGAACGAGGCAGGCCCCAGCCAGTGCCCCACTAACCGTGTTTATGTTCCCAGCTCTGTCCGTTCACAGGTCTTGCAGTGGGGTCATTCATCCCATCTGTCCTGCCATCCTGGAATCAGACGAACTAAGGCCTTCATTGGTCGGCGGTTCTGGTGGCCCTCCATGCATGATGACATCCATAACTTCGTTGCAGCCTGCTCGGTCTGTGCCCAGAACAAGACCTCCAACCAGCCCCCTGCTGGCCTGTTACAACCCCTGCCTGTTCCCAAGAGACCCTGGTCCCATATCTCGCTAGACTTTGTAACTGGTCTGCCTCCATCAGATGGTAACACCACTATCCTCACCGTTGTGGATCGCTTCTCCAAGTCAGTACATTTCATTCCTCTACCCAAACTTCCCTCTGCCAAAGAAACTGCTAGCCTCATGATACAGCATGTGTTCAGGTTGCATGGGCTACCCAGTGATGTGGTGTCAGACAGGGGTCCACAATTCACTTCCAATTTCTGGAACGCCTTTTGTAAACTTCTTGGTGCATCCGTCAGTTTGTCTTCAGGTTTTCATCCACAAACCAATGGCCAGACCGAGCGGGCTAACCAACAACTGGAGACGGTGTTGCGGTGCATGGCTTCCCAGAATCCTGCCTCCTGGAGCCAGCAGTTACCCTGGGCAGAGTACGCCATCAACTCCCACACATCCTCATCCTCTGGCCTGTCCCCATTCGAGTGCTCCCTTGGCTACCAACCTCCCCTATTCCCAGACCAGGAGGAGGAAGTTGGCGTGCCCTCTGCCGAGGCATTCATCCGCCGCTGCCGCCGGACATGGAGGTACGCACGCTCTGCCCTTCTTCGTGCCGTGGCTAGGATGAAGCATCATGCTGACAGGCATCGCTCCAAGGCTCCACGGTATCACCGGGGACAGCGTGTGTGGCTGTCCACCCGAGATCTTCCCCTCAGAGTAGATTCCCGCAAACTGGCTCCTCGGTTCATCGGACCCTTCCCCATCGTTAGAGTCATCAGCCCCACAGCAGTCCGGCTCAAGCTTCCTACTACTCTTCGACGCATTCATCCCACCTTTCATGTTTCCCGGATCAAGCCATATGTTCGTAGTACCCTGTGTCCTGCCCCCAAACCCCCTCCACCCCCCCGGCTCATTGATGGGTCAGAGGCGTACACAGTGCGCCAGCTGCTGGATGTCCGTCGCCGAGGTCGTGGGCTCCAGTACCTCGTAGACTGGGAAGGCTACGGTCCTGAGGAGAGGTGCTGGGTCCCAGCCCGGCACATTTTGGATCCCACGCTCATCAGAGACTTCCGCCGCCGACATCCAACTCCTTCTGCTACGACGCCTGGAGGCGTCCGTTAAGGGGGGGGTACTGTCAGTACTCCTGTCAGGACTTTGTCTTTTGGCCGCCCTACTGGCCATTCTGGGTATTGTGTTGCCATGTGCCTTTGTTTGTGTATTGCCATGTGCTTCTGTTTGTTCCTGTGTTCTCCTGTCCCCGCCCCTCACCTGATCTCTATTATTGCCTCATTTGCTTCCACCAATCACCTGTCCTTGAAGTCAATGGTTCTGTGTATTTAAGTCTGTGCTGGTATCTGTTCTCTGTCAGATTGTGACCGTTTTCTGTCTGTTCCTGCCTGTGTGAGTTCTGCCCCCTGTGATTTGTAAGTTTTACTGTGTTTACCTGGACCTGTTTCTGCTCGACGTTTCGGATTTGGTTGCCCTGTGGATCTCTGGCTTTGACCCTGTTTGTACTCTGTTTTTGACCAATCTTTTGCCTTACGTCTTGGAATTGTTTGCTCTCTGCACATCTGGATCTGACCTTGGACTGGACACTGTTTCTGAGATTGATTTTTGTTTTTTGAATAAATCTTATTTTACCCAGTGGGTCTGCGATTGGGTCTTGGTCCGTCAAACCCTCACAATTTCTACGTGCACCTCATACAAAATGTACAAAATAAAGCGGGGTAAGTAAATAAATAACCCTTAACGCTGAAGAATCCTAAAGTGATATAATCTCTTTTTTGTAGAAGGTGATGCGCACAGACATGGGTGGCTATTTTAAGCGGATGCTGTAAATTTGTGCATAGTTAAGAAAGGGATGGTAGTGGGAATACTGCTTAGGAGAACTGGCTGGACAGGGAGACGGCTCTGTGACAGGTGTAAGGTTGAGTGGCTCTTGACTGGACGATAGCATTTTACTGGAGGTTGTGAAACATGAATTGACTGGGTGCGGGAGGGGTCATCTCTGCCACCTGTGTCTTTGCCTTGGAGTTGAGTATTAGATTACAAAAGGATGAAAAATGGCGACAGACGACCCTGTCCACAGAGTCAGTTACATGCTGCAGTCTGCCCTTGAAGCAGGCAGACGTGACATGAGGATAAACCGAATAGTGATTCTTTTTTTAACCTGGATTCAAAGAGAAATGGCTAAAATGTATATCTCTGCATTAACACTCAGTGTAACTCAGTTCTCTGCCCAAGAAATCACACAAAGGTAATATTTTACTTCACTTAACTGCCCTCTCACGGACTTTTGGCAATCAGGTTTGGCTTTATGTAAACGTATAAATTAGCTAGCTACTATAACGCCATGCTGTCACAAAGTAATTCTTTACGAACTCTTAGTTGCATTTACAGGATCCATGTCATTGGTACAAATTCGTGTAGTGAGTACAAGTGTGTTTACAACTACGTGAAACGTATGACTTGTATATCATTTGTTGTTGTGTCCAAAATCATTTACTGATTCACTATTCCCTACTCACTATATAGTGTTTGGCACATAGAACACTTCACTAGGGGATAAGGGCAGACAGCTGTTGATACATTTTGGAAATCATTTGTATGTCACACTGCTACATAATTATGTGCCGGATATTCGTAATTATTTATCTGTCGCATACAGAAACGCCAGAACATTTGCATCTGATTGGTCTGTAAAGCCTTGCCTGCTTTCACGAGACAGGCCACAATGCATGATGATCTAAGTCGATCAATGTAGGGTACATCGGTTGTACCCTACTTTTCATGATGCATTGTGGGATACTTTGAGTCCACTGTGTAGGGTATAACAATTCTCACTATACATTTGGACACTACTACAAAACGCCAAACTCACTATATAGTGCACTACATTGTGAGTGGTGAGTGATTTCAGACACAGCATGTGTGTACATATCACTGGGTACACCTGAATGACGCGTACAATCAAATCCAATCTTCTATTGTTTCATGGCTGTTTGGACGTAACATGAAAACAGGTTAACTACCTCACAAACAAACGAGTCTAATTGGGTGTGGAGAAGGGGGCGTAGGTCTTCAGCTCAGATAAATGTGCACATTTCCAGAGACGGTACGATTCATTTGAGAAAGTGTGTACAGGCTTTGGCCATGACAACCTGATTAATCTCAATTTATTCATGCATAAGCTGTACTATGGTTTTGACTGTACAATCAAATCTAGCATGAGATATTCACTGAGTCTAATGAACGAGGCCTGCGACCTTCTAAACCTTTGATTATCTTTCACAAGGATGGACATACAGGTCGTAGCAGTGTGTTTATCTACACATATTGTGCGTGTGCCAGGCAAAAGGTTTTCTTTACTTATAGTTCATGATTTGTGCCACACAAAAGTAATTTTTTTACCTACACACAACCTGATTTGCGTGCTCTACTTCTAATTGACCCGCTTAAACCTGGCAAACAATTTTCAATTAAAAAAAAAATCCACTTCAAGAGTTCTTTAATTAGCATTCCTCATAGGCCTAAAAAAAAATCTTCCAGAGCTAATTGCACTCTGTTTCCCTGCTCTGGCAGCAAATCTCTGGATATACACAGAAGGTGGGGAAAGACTCCTTAGAAAAATGTCATTCAGAGGGCAATTTAAACAGTTCAGGAGCTGGAAACAACCCCAAAATTACCTTTCTGCTAGATGAATCAATTAATTTTATTTCTCTTTTGATGTCTAACGTTTCAAGAAGTATCTATAGATATAATGATTGTATCAGAAAATTGATTTGACTGATGAGATTTTATATTTAATTGGGTTGCAGCCAGGCTATTACTGCAGTGAAGGACAAGTCTGTCTCTCAGGTTCAGTGTTATATTCATTCAGTCACACAGCGGAACTAAAACGCATGTAAAAATGATTCATGGAAAAATAATGTTAATATCATAGCTTTATTCCAGCTAAGCATAAGTATGCATATCATTGACCTGCCTAAACCCCACCACATTCTGTGAGAATGAGATGAAATAATGAAATAATGAAATAAAATAATGATTCCATCCTCAACGTTTATTCAAACACCATTGAACAGATACTGTTTGGCTTAAGCCCGTCAGAGAGCAACTCACAACTTTGTTTCTGTACAAACTTTAACAAATGCTTCAAATAAACACAGGGTTCATTCTACCTAAATAATGTTTAAGCTGCTGACAGTGAACCTCCTTATTTTCATTAGCACTCAAATACTTACAGCTCCCAATAAAAATAGATAGATAGATAGATAGATAGATAGATAGATAGATAGATAGATAGATAGATAGATAGATAGATAGATAGATAGATAGATAGATCACAGACATACTTAGCACTCCTAATAATAATAATTATAAACCACAGCAGAAATGAATATGATTCAGAGCCAAGTATGTGGAATGGAACAGAAGAGTATATAAACTATAAGTTAAATATAATATAAAATTTGTGTATATGATGTATATAATGTGTGTAGGTAAGAGTGGAGGTGGATTTGAATATGAGAGTGATGGACTTTCATATTTTGGGGTTTTGAATGGGATTATCAATAATTATTCTTTTTCTACACTGCTATTTGTGATGTATTTTATACTGCATAAGTAAAAATGATGCGTTGAAAATGAGATATTGGACCGAGTTTAGCTTTGCTGTTCCTTCTCTACATGTGCCTGGATATCACTCCTCCAGGACTCAGCTGTTCTCTTCTCTCCGCAGAAATAACTGCCTACTCCCTTTGGAGCCTCTGCCTGTGACTGATAACTCACCTTTTCACAGCGTTTCTAAACTCAGACAATCCCAAGCTACTATAGAACTCACTTTATTATTGTTAAAAAAAAATCCCAGGATTGAATGCCAGGTAACCAGGAAGGTTACTTTAGGTTATAAGCATATAACTTTTCTTGGGAAAGCTATTTGCTTGATGGCAATATATTATTAGTTCTCTTATATTCAATCTAAATTAACCTCTTGTAGGTTGTTACGGATAGGAGCACCTGCTAAATAAACAAACCTCTAATTGTGAACTATTTCTACCCTTCAGAAGTGTCTTTATCGAATCACCGATTATACTTTGTTAGTTGCTCTGTAGAGACCATGACCATGGTTCCATGTGCATTAGATTTGGAAAATGTGTCATGGTCCTGTGAGATTAAACATCAGGATTTTTTTTCAGACGCTGGTGGAATTACAGCCTCTCCGCACCATCAGCTTCCCTTTTAATGGCTGAGGTTTAATTTTAGCCTCCAAATTCCAGGGAATGTCTGCAAATCCATCCTTTGATCTTACAGAAGAGTCGGGGCTTTGACAAATCCAGGACTTTTTTTTTTAAGCCAACGAAGTAAAGAGGCCACTGCACATGGATGTACTAAACAAGTTTCTCTAAAAAGAAAAAAAAGGGCAATTGCGTAACACTCTCATAAATATATTTAGACATATATTAAAAAAAACACTCTTTCATGAGAAGGATAAACAACTTGATGACATGAAAGAGCTTCCTCTGTTTTTATATGAGTAGGGTTTTTCCCCCAGAAATTCAAATCTTTGCTTCACTCCTGTGTCTGACAAAATCTTCAGGGTGGATGAAAAGACATATCATTTTTTGTATTCATATTAATACAAGTTTGACATTGGTCTTAATATTGGCTCAAACAGAACAGAAAAATGCTTATTGACCTTACAACCTTAGTGGGCTGATTTGGATTTATCCTTGAAGGCTTTTGTTAAGACTTATTTTCATCTGAATAATACAAGAGTCAAAAGGAACACAAGGTGGAGGAAGACAGACGGAAGCCTGTCAGTTCTGATGGTTTGAGCTTGTTTTAAAGTACAGCTATATGAGTACTGAAATGTTTTGGTTGAGAACTGTGTATCACATTTCCCATGGCAACAATCTATTACCTTTACACCATAAACATCAAATCTAATCTTAGCCCATCATATTTATTTTCCCTTATTGTTTGGTGAGAAATGTGTTCAAAGTGCTTCTATGGTTCAGTCTATTAGTACAAAAGCAGTATCAGTAAGTACAGTCACTGTGTTATGAGTCAGTAAGATTTTATATTACTACTAATAGTGACTATGATGCTGGAAACATATTGTAGCCATTTGAAACTGACATCACATTTGCCCAGTGCAGTCTTGGAGAAGGTCACTGATTTCATTAAGGAGGCACAACTATCCCAACACGCCAAGAGCAAGGAAAGACAAACACGGAAATTCCAAACCTTACGGTCATGAGCCAGCAACACTAGGACAACAGAAGAACTGACCTGGAGGCAAAAGAAAGACAATTCCACCCTGGTTGAAACATAGGACAGATGGGCGAAGAGCCTGTCAGACAAGGAACTTACCCAACCAGAGAAAGGTCCTTGCCAAAGGATTGAACTTTGCCATCACACCACAGCGCTTACCCATAGTTGACCTCATTATAGCAACAGAATCAGCCATAAGGAAAAACAACCTAACAGAAACGGAGGCAGAGCAGCTCAGGTTGACGGTATCAGCAGCCCTTTCCAATGCTCAGGCACACTGTTCCAAACTTACCATCCAGGAAAGAAAGGCTGTGACATCACTGAGGAAAGACCAAAATATCACCATCCTACTGGCTGATAAAGGAAGATACACGGTGGTCCTAAACACAGCGGACTACCATTCCAGGGTTACCACACTACTCAGTGACCCTAATACGTATGAAACACTGAGACAAGATCCCACCAGTGGATACAAGAAGAAGGCCATAGAATATTATTAACAGCTACAGAGTATTAACCATTAACCGTGAACAATATCATCGCATGTATCCTGGAGAAGCCATCCCATGCAAGTATGGGCTCCCCAAGATTCACAAAGAAGGAGCCCCCCTCAGGTCCATTATCAGCAGCATTAACTCAGTTACTTACAACATTGCCAGACATGTAACTACCATCTTAGCTCCTTTGGTTGGTGACACTCCTCACCATATTCAAAACTCCAAGGTTCGAGGATTGAAACTGGACCCAGATGAAACCATGATGTCCTATGATGTAACCTCATTGTTTACATGCATCCCAACTATGGAGGTGGTGGATACCGTAAGGCAATGACTGCTACAGGACAACACCTCTATTAATAGAGCCAACCTCAGCCCAGACCAGATATGCAAAGTGCTGGACCTCTGCCTGAACACCACCTATTCCCGGTACAACAGTGGGTTTTACAGACAAAGACATGGTTGTGCCATGGGCTCACTGGTATCTCCCATTATGGCCAACCTCTTCATGGAAGAAGTAGAAAGCAGAGGCCTGAGCTCCTTCAGAGGAATAGCACTGAGCCACTGGTGTAGATATGTGGATGACACATGGGTTAAAATTGAAACCCAGGAAGTGTACGTTTTCACAGAGCACATTAAGTCAGTGGACAGTAACATCAAGTTCACACGAGAGGACATCAGGAACAACTGCTTGGCTTTCTTGGACCGTGCCGTACACATTGAAGAAGACAGGAGCCTCCACACTGAGGTATACAGGAAACCCACACATGCAGACCAACACTTACTCTTTGACTCTCACCACCCACTTGAACATAAGCTAGGAGTTTTCAGAACCCTGCACCACCTAGCCGATAATGTGCCAACAAGTGCTCAGGCCTGAGGGAAGGAGCACAAACACCTCAAGGGCACAATTAAAGCTTGTGGATACCTCAACTGGACCTTTGTGAAAACAGCCACAAGATCCAAGAAGAACAACATCACTGCAGGTGGTGAAGAAAAGAAGAATTAATGAAACAACATTGTCATCCCATACGTGTTTGGATTATCTGAGAAACTCAGGAGGATCTTCAACAAGCACTGCATTCCTGTGATTTTCAAACCCAGCAACACGCTAAGGCAGAAACTGGTCCATCCAAATGACCGCACACCCAAACACAAGAAAAGCAATCTAGTGTTTGCAGTCCAATGCAGTGAAGAATGCACAGACTTATACATTGGTAAAATGTAACAGCCCTTAAACAAACACATGGCTCAACACAGGAAGGTCATCTCCTCAGGTCAAGACTCTCCTTCCTAGGAGATTTAACAACAATTCACACTTGGCCGCATGTGACTCCAACGACTTTATGACTGTCGTTACAACAGCCGAGAACTAACAAACCAAGTGGCATGAATGACCTTGATAACAACCCCACAGAAGTTAAATACCTGGGATTCCCCACCAGTCAGCCAGAACTGAAGAGGCCTCTTGGATGAGAGGTGAACGTCTTCATGAATCTACAACCAAGTCCAGTTGTCCTTGACTTAACCCTTCTTGGATAACCATGACCTGGATGACTGAGAATTTTCACGATGACTGAGCATTATAGCCAAATCTTCTTTTTTTTAAAAAAAAAAAAGCCATTCAAAGCTCTCACAGCACAGGTAGACAGTGTTCTCGGTGACAGGGTGGAATGACTCCTCAGCATTCAGAGACTGAAATGTTATGTGTAAATGGAATGAGCTGTCACTGTCAGTAAAGGAGAAGACACACAGCTACAGAGGCACAGCTTGCAGGCCTGCGCTTTCCTCATGGCAGGTGCACTGTGGCCGTTAGAGAGGAGAGGAGACTGCTACGCTAATGAGAGTGACAGAGAGAGTAGCTCAGACCATTTCATCACGGTTACTATAAATACACTTCACATGGTAGCACGCTGCAGCCATTTAGGATTATCAGTGTATTAATGCTCACACACATACACACACACGCAGAAACACACACACACGTACACACATGCTCTCTCTCTCTCTCTCTCTCTCTCTCTCTCTTACACATACACGGACATACACACACACACACACACACACACACACACACACATACACACACACACACACACACACACACACACACACACACACACACACACACACACACAAGCACAATATAGAAATGGAGACTGTTGATGGTAGAGTGAAGTCTGAGGAACAAGCAGATATTTACTTAGAGTGTTCCAGCGCAATAAAGTCAGCGTCCTCTCCTTGACCCACCGTCGCTAACTCTGTTTTATGATAACACACACACCACTACAGCAGCATGGGTCACTGCGGCTTCCTACATCTTTTATTTGGCACAAAACAAAACAGCACGTGCTTAAGGTATGATCTTTGCTTTCAGATATTTATCATTTCCCTTATAATATTATCGAACATAACTCTTTAAAGTCTAGTGAAATTAAATCACATAAATTGCTTTTAATTCAGGGGAAATAAGACGATACTTGACCAACAGCAAGAGTGTCTTGCCCTTGACTTTTTACATTTTGTGCATCATCTTTTGACCTATGCTGTAAGTTCTTCTCTTCAGTATTGTTTGCATATGACAGGCCTCAAATCTTAATGACATTTAAAGGTTATGAAAACCCTGCTCAGCTTTATTTGTCTAAGAAATGATTTCTGCCATTAAAACCAAATGAATGACTTTTACTGCCTTGTGTATCACTAAAATCTGATTTAGGGCCAACTGAGTGGTGGGAGAACGTCCCTCTAGTTTCACACAAGTTGAATTACGATGCTCTGCTGATGAAATCATTTCCTCCCATATCTAAAGTATATCTCAGTCAGCTGATTACCCCTCAGCTCTCCTGAGACCGAAAGCCTTCCTCTACCCATGATAGTAACATGCACGTTATATACAACACTGTTATTGTATTAGAGGACCCTATCTATTCTTGCATTCTAAGAACCTTTTTTGGGGGGGTGGGGGGGGTGTTACCAATGTAGATATTTAAGTATCTGCTTTGGTTTGGTTTGCTTCACTAACCATCATTGGTTTTAATGTGACAGCCGGTGTGTAATTTCCTATGGTTTCCCACCTATCGTAGTTTTACATTTGTACTGAAACATGTCAAAAACCCTCTGTTGTAGAAACCCACTCATGAGAAGAAATGAGGTAAGTAAACACATTTCAGGTTACAGTTGCCTACAGTTGACATTTTCATTCCCATGTTCTGGTCAGATTCAAACTGCACCTGAAAAAATCAGTGACTGATAAAGTCATTTCATGCAGTGTATTCAGTTTTCTCACGTGCAGACCTGCAACTGCATCCCCAAAATTATCTCCAGCCCTCCGTAGATGTATGAGATATATGGGTAATATGTATTATAAATGTGACTCAGACAGGCCATCTCAGTGCCACAACTGGCAGGTCCCAAGTATCTCTTCATTCAAAGTCTTAAAAACCCCACTCTGTATGCCTCAAACAGTCTCACTGGCTTATTTCCAACTCAATTTGTGCCATTACAAGCCAGCAAGAGGAAGGATAAACAATAATCCAATGGTGTAATTCAATTTGGTTTAAAAACATGCACACACACACACACACGCAGACGCATGCACACACAAACACACACACACACACACACACACACACACACACACACACACACACATACACACACACTGTCTCATTAATACCACTCTGGTCTGTCTCATCTGTTTATGCAATATATAGCAGTGTCTTCATTTAAATTTGCAGTGACTGTTTTCATTAAGCTTATTCAAAATAATACGTCTACGGATATGAAACAGAATTTGGAAAAACAGTGTTATTTCTTTTCGTGCAGTGGCATTTAGAAGGCAATTCAAAATATCCACAGAAGGATGACATAAGGTTTATAAATGCAGTATCAGTTTCACTGGCAAATACATAGGGCTTTTCTAATATGCAGAATTTGGATCAACTGTGATATTTCAGTACTTGTTCTCCATGTGAGGGAGAGAAGAAGAAGAAGAAGAAGAAAAGACGTAAGTAAACACATTTCAGGTTGCAGTTGACTTGGGAAACACCAGGGGAACACCAAAAAACTTTCATTTAAGCCTCACCTAAACAAGGCTGACCTCAAATAACCTCAATTTCAACATCTGTATTTTCAACCTTTCTCAGCACTACAGTCTGCCCAAAACAATGTTTCAAAAGCCTAAACCTTTTTCAAAATCTAATGGAAGGCTAGATGACAGTAGATCCCTCAATTACAGGACACCGTTTTTTCTCATGAAGCTTTGTCATTCTAAAACTCTCTGTAGTGGCTTAGGGTTGTTGTTGTTGTTGTTGTTGTTGTTGTTGTTGTTGTTGTTGTTGTTGTTGTCGTCGTTGTTGGGGTTTTTTTTTTTAGCTCTTAAAAAAAAGCCAAGGCGGTTTAGGTCATCTCATGCTTTTCCTTTGTGAAAAATTGAACCTTGTAAGAGAGTGGAGTTTTGGGCTTAAACGTGAAACAGTTGTGAGTGCTTTTGCTAAGTGCATTTTGTGAACTCTAATGGAAAGCTCCAGGGACAAAGACAGTGATTGTGGCTGGCAGATTTGAACTTTTTCTCCCTGGTGGTGAACCAAAGAAATTGAGGACAAGAGAGACTAAATAAAACATGTCATTCGTCAAACATGTCTTCCTTTGAGATGAGAACTTTAGACAGGATGTTTCAACATAACCAGCATCAATATCTCTAAAGTAGCAATGATTTCAGCATAAGATATGGGAATTGTTAACAAATTGTGATAACTATCTTTTTGTTGTATGTGTAAAGGAAAATCTACGCAGTGAATGCGGAAAAATCTTCAAAATGAGCACAAGAGCATGCTTCATGAGTTAATAACACAATAAATTCACAGTATCATTTTAAACATATTTGATAGCCTGTATTTGTAATGTAAGTTTAACATAGAGTTCACTGTTGGAGTGAAAATGACAGACACAAAAGGAGTACATATCTCACATGTCTGGCTTTGTGATTAAAGATAAGAAAAAAACTTTTTCATTGTAATACGTACAATTATATGCATAGGGCTTTTTGAAAAATGAAATCTGTGATAATTCATTAAAGTGGAACATCGCCTAGGACAAAAAGCTTAACAGAATTTTGACCAAATACTTAAAATAAAAAATAAAATAAAAGTCCTCTGTAGCCTGGATTCTCTGAGGGCGTGGGCTGATGGGAGCCACAGAGAGCTGTATAGGGGGATGAAAATGGAATAAGGCAGGGAACGGAATAATCTTAATCCATAATTCAGAATCTGAGAGTGGACAGACTTCTCTCCCTAAATAAATGAAAATCGGAAGAGAAACCTGTAAAAGCCTTTTTACCCCGGCCTGCCTTTTATGTGTGTATAAGACTAGAGTGCCACCTCCCCCAGAATAGAAACACCATTAAGTCAACAGCAAACAAAGGATTCAGGCAGACCTCTCAGAAAGAAAGAAAAATAGACATGGAGAAGGAGAGAAAGAGAGAGAGAGAGAGAGAGAGAGAGAGAGAGAGAGAGAGAGAGAAAGAAAGACGCAGCAGGAGGGCATGACGGGCACCACTTCAAACAGCGTATCACATTGTCAGGTTAAAGGGGGAAAAGAGTGGGCTGAAATTGCATCTCCACGACGACACTCGGCATTTGGAGATTGAACTTGGAAAGGAGGAGCAGTCGTCAACGGTGAGGCCAGCTGTCCTTGAGGAGTTTTCAGTCTGATGGAAGCAAATACAAGAGTGAGGAGAACGTAGCCACATATTCACAGCCCGCCCCCCCTCCTCCCCCACCCCACCCATCACCCGTTTCCTTCCCTCTCACACATCTCCTCTCACTTACCTGAAGGGGACAAATGTTTTTTATCCCCTTCGGCAAGCTGTCTGAAAGTGCTCCTTTTAGCCATGTCTTACTTTTTCATTGTTGAAAATATTCTCAGATGATCTGAATGCTGAGATTTGAAATTCTCCCCTCTACCTTTTATAGGCATCTGTAGGATGCAAGATGTGCACAGAGGAAGTGGGCTTGGCTCAGTCTTTACAGAGCTGTTGTTTCCTGATCATCATACCAATGTAAGGTTGCTAAACATAAAGGCTAATGCAATTAAAGTGTCTGTGATAAGTGGACTGGACCTTTAAAGGCATTAGAAAGATTGGAAAACATGTTCCAACCGCTTGGACATGGACATAGTTCCTCATTCGTGTTCTCTTTGTGTATGTTTACGCCAGCGGACCTAGCAAAAGGCTTATGGGATTTAGATGACTGTCTGTCTGCTCGGGTAGTAAAAGCTGTGAAAAGTAATGTTTTCTGTGAACAGACAGAGGTGCCAAAGCTCTCAGGTCAAACCATGCGACCCTGTGACTGGAACATAACCAGCCAACTCCTAGCAGTTCTGGAATGATTTATGATTCCAAGATGAGGCAGCAACTTCCTTTCTCATCTGATTCAAAACCTCAAACAATTAATTTATTTTTTGTTTTGAGAGTGGGGGAACCATGAGGCATAAAATTAAAGCATGAACAATAAATATTTGTGGAAATGTCTGCGAAGCCAAAATTTGGAAATCAGAGTGGTGGGGAAATGAATTGTTGCGATTGCTGTGCCAGTGTTTGCGTCTCTGTTCTTTTTTTATCCTCTGTTGAGTGGGCAATTTTTGTGCCAGCTGCTACTCTAGGTCTCTCTCTCTCTCTCTCTCTCTCTCTCTCTCACTCCCTCCCTCTCTCTCCCTCTCTCTCTCTCTCTCTCTCTCTCTCTCACTCCCTCTCTCTCTCCCTCCCTCTCCATCCCTGTCACTCACTCCACACACTCATGCATCTGCATGTTGACTTGGACATGGACTTCTCTTACCGTTTTTCTACCAACACATTGCTGTGAAAACTACAGATACAGTTAACAAATAAATTGTCTCTGCAGAAGCAGAAACACATTCTATTTACATTCTCCATTTAATGATGTTGTGGTTTTTTTTTCTTTTTCTTTGCAAGGTCACACATCTGATTTCAGGTGCAATTTTCACAGGGAAAATGCTCTGTACATGCTGTGAAATCATTTCTAACAATTGAAAAATAAACAAATCACAATTGAAACACATTTCTCCTAATGCAAAACTGTAAATCATAGTAGCTTGTTCTCCAAAATTTCATAATCAACTTTGATATCGATTGTTGCACTAAGTTACATTGACTTTATGCATTCCTCTATCTCTCTCTATACCTCTGAATCAGCTGCAGTGACGGGATCATCTCAAAGCAAATAGGATGTGTGTGTGTGTGTGTGTGTGTGTGTGTGTGTTTAGTTCTAAAGAAATAGTTTATAGTTTTGAGGGGTAAGCTAAGATCTTTCATCAGTGCATCTCTAGTTTCAGTATCAGGCAGCAAACAGTTAGATAGAACTAGATGAACTCGCTGCATGTATTTCATGAAGAAAAGCCGTCATGGAACCTACTACATCCATGCTATATTAAGTCTGCTCTTCTCTGACTGACTTATGAAGAGCCGTCTCAGCTCTTCTGGTGTAACTAATGATGTGATCTGTAAATATGTGATTATACTGCCCTCTGGTGGTTTTAAACCAGAATGTAATAAAAACCTAACAATGCATTACTTTCATGTATACTCACATATCTTGGAATCAAGGTTGTTCATAAAGCAGTACTGATGAAAAACATGTGAATACCGATGTGAAATCACTATTACTCCTACAGGGATCCCATAGGGGGCTGGGTACACAGGGAATTTAGAGGTGTATATTTTCATTTGGGATAGTCACATTTAAATTCATTAAAGACTGTATTTATGATGAATGCACAGGGTCATCTCTGCAGTGAAGCTGTGTGTGTGTAGTCTGAGTAATGAAATGTTGTCATCACCAGACAATGTTTCACAACGATTTCCTAAACAGAGAAAATTAGCTTAGTACACTGTGTTAAATCCACCCATTTTCTGTCATGTGATCCATGCTTTAGACACTAGATGGCAGAAAAACTCTTCATTTGCTAAAGATTAAACCTCAACATTGATTTTAAGATAGAAAAGAAAGTGTCTTCTTTCTTCTCCCAATTTTTCCCCCAGGGGGTGGGGGGAGGGGTGTGGGGGCATAGACCTTCATGGTTTTTAGTGTTTCCATATTCCTTGTTGCATATTTGTGAACATCTATTTCCAAATGTTTACATGATGATAAACTTTCTCCATGAATTTAAAAGTTACCTCCAACACCGTAGGTAAGTCCAGACCCTTTGCCCTATGGTTTTTATTATAACGTTAGAAACATATGGATATTGTAAACATGGATGTTGAATTGATATGATTTACCACTATTTTCTTAATTGCCAAGACAACTGTAATGTAACTTCAGAACAAAACCTAAACAAATGGAACAGCAAAAAGACTCATGGCAGTATGATGTGAATATAGTTTTACACTTAAGAAAAATAAAGTGTACAGATCACAAAAAAAGAAATCATTTGGAAAATGCATAACGTCATCATCATCATCATCATCATCATCATCTCTCTCTCTCTCTCTGTGCCTGCATGTGTGTGTGTGTTTACTCTTGTTCACTTTGATACAAATTTATGATTATGGGGTATCGTATTGGCTCTGGCCTGCAGCTGTATTGCAAAATTAAGTCCCCTCGGTAGACAGAAGGTGAGCAGTCCAGCTATTGAAACAATGCCTTAATATTTTACAACCAGTTTCATAATTAAGGTATGACAGGTATTCCAGAGCAGAAGATCACACTGACTGAGCCACTGCAGGTCAGAATTCATCATTCATTATGACATCATTCGGAAAAGAACTAAAACTGCCTAGCAACCACATGATGTCATTCTGCCATTTGCTTTTGTGCCATGGCTTTAAAATGAGAATCTTGACTTTTGTGATGCTTTCTCCAGCAAAAATTGTATTGTTTAATTAGCATGTAGTAGTTTTCAGTTTGTGCTCTGTTGACAACAGTGAATGTTGTTCCAAACATGATCATAAATGACACATTTTACAAATGAAGACAAACTGTAAAACATTAGTAGAAGACATTCTTTGTTGGCAGGCAATGAAACTATGAGATGATGAAAACAAAATATCTTATTTAAAATGATTAGGTCTGTCTGTCTGTCTGTCTGTTGTTCTTTATCAACAATGATCTGTTTCCTTTTTCTCCACTGTGTTCCGTGTTCAGTGCTTACTGTGTTCAGTGCTAAAAAATTTTCGCTGAAACTAGACAAACCCAGTGAAACCGGATTTTAAATGGCTGCACACATTTCTCTGTGGTAAACACATTATTATGCATCTGTCTGTCTGCCTGCCTGCCTGTCTGTCTGTCTGTCTGTCTGTCTGTCTGTCTGTCTATCTATCTATCTATCTAACTAACTAACTAACTAACTAACATAATTTTCTATATAAACTCTTCACACAGATACGAAATACAGTGCAGTTCATAGTCATGTATACATAGAGAAAACAGGTTAGTTTGTTGTTATAATCACATTTTCATAAAAAAAATGTTTAAAAAAAACATTTTACTCTCAGTGGATGTTGCTGGAAACACAACTGTTTTTGCAGTTACAGAATTGTTTTTACCAGCAGTTGACAATGTATGGTATTTCCATAAAGTTTCTCATTCATTCAGTATATCAGTATTCAGTATGTCAGATATTTCTGGGTTTACAGAGTATGAGCTGTGACAGGTAAATGCCTGTTAATCATACAAACCACAAAACCACTATCTCCCCTAATCTCCCCTGATTTCCTGTTTCGGCCTCACACATGTCTGGTCTCATTACTTAGTCATCAATTACAACAACTTCTTTTTCCACTCTTGTTCTCACACAATTTTCAGTTCAAATCATAAATATGCTAAATACTTATTTGCAGCTGTAGTCAGTATTTGCTGAGTCGTTATATATCAGCGTGTGATACTGCAGACTATATTCAGTATTTACTAAAAAAAAACAACAAAAAAAAAATTTGCTGGTGTTCTTGAGTGGTGGGTGGGATTGAGACGTAGTCTAACGGTCAGAGTTAGGTGTGTCTTACACTGGAGACCGGCCCACCTGGGAGCAGTTTCCTGCGCCTGCCAGCAGCAGTGAGAGCCACTCTGTATTCCAGTCAGGCCGTCTCTGAAGGCCAGGCTGCCATGGCAACCCACACAAAGGCCTCAGAGGCCGTTAAGACTGAAGACATCCCCTTAGGCCTGAGACAGACCGATAGAGTCTCCTTCGAAAGAGAAACCGTGCCCAGAGTCTCACATATTTATTAGACCCCCCTGGACACTGGAAACATTCTGTTTGTGTTTTAGAATCAACATATCTCTATTTGTTAGCTATATAATGCAGTAATCATGTTTACATCGTAACAGTCCCACACATGACGTATGTGTGCGCATGCATGTGTGTGTGTGTATGTATGTGTGTGTGTGAGAGAGAGTTTGTGTGTGTGCATGTGCGCATTCATATGTAGTAACTGTGTATGAAAAAATATGTTTATGTTTCATGTTGCTTAGCATTATGATTATGATTCTTTAAAGGTATGAATAAGTTAATGTATTGAATAAAAACGGGTGTAAAAGTGAGAAACGAAAAACATGCAATTAAACAGCCTTGCAGTTTTCATTTTTCACCTGTTAATTCCGTGGATGAATGCAATTCTCTGTGTTAAAACTGCCAGGTATTCCTGAGTAAACACCCATCTATTTTAAAGAGAAACTCATATGAGGTGTTTAGTTTCCAATGTCGAGTCAGAATACGAGCTTTTAAAGGAACAGTTTTACTCTTTGTTAGTTTTCATAGAGATGTTTTAGGCCAGGTTTGTTCAGGTTTTAGTTGGAACAGACAAGTTGAGTTAGGTTCAGTTATGTACCTGTTTGTTTTCATAAGACATCCACTATCAAAAATTCCCTCACTTGTGGCCTCTTGAATATAATAAACAAGCTGTGTCAGCTGCATCAGCTCTTTTCAATCAGTATGTGTTTGTTTGTTTTCACTGCTGTCAGTTTTCTTAACTCTCGTGACACACCATGTGTGCCTGAAAACAGACTGGATCGTGTTTTTGTTTTTTTTTTTCCCTCTCACAGGAATGTGTCATTAGCTAGGGGCGAGAGAAAGGGAAGAGACAGGCAGCCGTCCAGGAATGAGGTGCAGAGTATCAGAAAGAGAGCGAGAGAGAGAGAGAGAGAGAGAGAGAGAGACATCAAACAGCATTTCCTGGGCTTTTTCTAGTGGAATTTGAAGGGGATTTTATGTACTTTACTCAAAGACAGTAAAAAACAGGTCTTCGACTGTTTCTGTTCTCACACCAATTGTAATCTGAGATGACATCTCTCTTTTAGAAAATGTTCCAAACGGATGTAAAACTGAAACTCAAACGTGTGTTATCTGGGTCAAACTTGACACGCGATGTTCTGTACAGATGGATAAAAATAGATGTGTAACGCTTTCGTGTTTACTGTACAGATCATCCAATATCTCGGGTAAACGGCAAACTTTCAGTCTTTACTTGCCTGTCACTGGGCAGCACATGCCCTTCAGTCTCATCTTAAAAATCCAGTCATGAGCTATGAATGGATAACACAAATTTGACACCTGCATGTGGTTTGAAAAGATGGACAAGACAGAAAGACAATAGGATAACTCCACACAAAAAAAAACAAAAAGGAAACAAAAAGGAAGAAAATGGAAAATAACTTGTTCTCAAACCTCAAAAAATGTATCAAAACTTCAGTAAAATCTGTCTCAACTTTGATTTTAGTCTATGTCACACAAGCTGAGACTGCAAATTTTGTATTAACACCTGTGATATACCTTAATTGTAAAAGTTGAATTATAAAAGTGAAATTATTTGTACGTATTTTATGTACCCTTGAAACAGTGGTGTTTCGGATTTAGATAAGACTCTTTTCTCTTTTTTTTGGCATTGTCCCTTTATCTTGATGTCTGGACTCTGTCTGACTTTTCTGCCCGTGCAACACAAAGAGAGAGAATGAGTGAATGAGCGAGCAAGAGAGAGAGAGAGAGAGAGAGAGAGAGACCCTACGTAATGCATTAGAATTCAGCTCTTGTCTCCTGCGGCGACCTCAGCGGTGGTGGGGTGGAGCAGAGACTGTTCCAGAAAAATAGATGATATTCCCAGCGGACCCAAAGACCAGGGCGAGCTCCATGCTACCCAATCTTATCAGCACATCTGATCACACAGACTTAGTGAGGAGAGTTTCCCCATGACTTTCCGATGACACTAACACCCATAAGTCATATAACGATGCACTGAGTTCATGTGTGAACATGTTCACTGAGCAAAATGTCATCTGTAATAACCAATACTCCTCTTTCTGAATAGGGAAAAAAAAGTCCAAGGAAACAAGGGAATAATAATTTTTGTGAGTGAGTCTTGTGAGGGAGTCACACAATTCAGCTGTTTTTAAACATATAGAATGTAGTTGGAAAAAATACAGCTCTCTCTCTCTCTCTCTCTCTCTCTCTCTCTCTCTGTGTATGTCTTCCCTCTCTCTGTGTGAGTGTGTGTATGTGTGTGTGTGTATAGCACATCAGAATCCAATACATCAAAATAATGGATTAGAAAAATAAAAGTCAGTCTAATTTATTCATTGCATTAATTTTTACTCAAATTTCCAGGAATAGTAAACATTTAAATCAGCTGTCGTCATCCATTTAAACTCTCCCATCAAACGTAATGAGGCTGGTCTTATTCCACAGTCACCGCTGTTCTCACAAACCCACTGACCTCTCTGTTCATCAGTGCAGTGTGTGTGCAGTCTGCTTCACTCAGGTGGACCACAGCCAGTCTGCCAGTCACATACAAAACACTGTTTAAAAACCCAGGACAAACAGATGACCCGAAATGAACCTGACCCAGACTATTCCTGCCTCAGCCCAAACCACAGGTTTTGTATAACGACTGCAGCATTTGTTGCAATTTTGGTCACCCAAAATCACACACATAAATAGCAGGCTATGTGTTTTTATAAACACCAAGACACAATGCATACAGAGAAATGCGAAGGCAAATATATATGTATGTGTGTGTGTGTGTGTGTGTGTGTGTGTGTGTGTGTGTGTGTGGACATTCTATTTAATTGTGCCCATAATTACAGATAGGCTGAACCAGGATTTTTTCCCCCTTTCCCCTCCTTTCACCAAATAGTGATCATTTTTACCACAAAATTGACACAAAAAATCCACAAACAAAGGATTTCACCCAGTGAATGCCTGGATTAGATTAACTATGCCAACCCAATTTTCAAACGATGCCCATGAACTTTAGTCTTGTCATTATCGTGGAGATTATTTATTCAATCTACAGAAAATCTTAACATTTAAAATTTATATTAGTGGATTATGTCTTAAAAGATTTTCACTCAATATAAGTAAATGAAGATTATAGAATTAATTTATTCAGAAATCTGTGTGGATTGCTTGACCAGAGGGCCTTGGCAGTGCTCTTGAAAGCGGTGTTAAAAGCATGTGACATCCACAAAGAAACAGATCCAATCCAGTCTCTAAGAACTGGCACCAGAATGCTCTGGCCAAGTGCTTTACCTGGGGAGCAATCTGATCATTACTCCAGAACTGAGACAGCGTTGCCATGACAACCTCCAAAGCCAAGCAGCAGAGGGCGCTGAGGAGGTGCACACAGAACACTGAGAGAGAGAGAGAGAAATAGACAGGGACAGAGACAGAGAGAGAGAGAGAGAGAGAGAGAGCAAGAGAGAGGGAGAGAGAGAGAAATGATTCAAAGACAGTTGCAAGGAAAATGAAGCTGTACCACTCTTTTGCCCTCTTCACTTCTTTCGCTACCTCTTCACTTCTCTACCCCTTCACTTCTTTCTCAACCTCTTCACTTCTCTACCCCTTCACTTCTTTCTCTACCTCTTCACTTCTCTACCCCTCCACTTCTTTCTCTACCTCTTTACTTCTCTACCTCTTCACTTCTCTACCCCTTCACTTCTTTCTCTACCTCTTCACTTCTCTACCCCTTCACTTCTTTCTCTACCTCTTCACTTCTCTACCCCTTCACTTCTTTCTCTACCTCTTCACTTCTCTACCCCTTCACTTCTCTACCCCTTCACTTCTCTACCCCTTCACTTCTTTCTCTACCTCTTCACTTCTCTACCCCTTCACTTCTCTACCCCTTCACTTCTTTCTCTACCTCTTCACTTCTCTACCCCTTCACTTCTCTACCCCTTCACTTCTTTCTCTACCTCTTCACTTCTCTACCCCTTCACTTCTTTCTCTACCTCTTCACTTCTCTACCCCTTCACTTCTTTCTCTACCTCTTCACTTCTCTACCTTTGCATGACAAAGCCATGTTCATGAGGAGTATTAGTGCAGGCTTTGCGAGCATTGAAATTTCCATGTTTGCCCTTGACTGTTCACTGTATAGCTCATCATGTGTGAGGTATTCCCGTAATAAAGAAATAAAGTCTGACGTGAAAAATCATGACTCTCAAAATGAAAACTGTGGTCCTACACAATACTTATTTCCATGTATGGAGGTGACATAGGGAGCGGGCTGTAATAAAGGGTGGGAATCAGGCCAGATACCCAAAGTATTTAGAGATTTGGTGAACAATGAGACATCACATCTCTTGCATGTTCTATTAGATTGTTATTTTACTGATCTCTATAGCAGGTAAGTGATGAAGTCATATTATAGTCTCAAGCAGATTGACTTACTGGTTTAATCAAACGGCTGCTGTGGTATCATGTCTTTTGTAAGTCTTGCCGTGTAGTTTTGCTCACGGCTAATAGTTTTTTTTGGGGGGGGGGGGGGGGGGTTTGGGTAGGGGGTGAAACAGAGGAAGTGTGTGTGTGTGGTGTGTGTGTGTGGGATGTGTGTGTGTGAGGGGGAGTGTTATTGAGAAAGGGAGGGTGAGCATTCAGATGACTGTCTTTTCCCCTGCCGCAGTGTCTGAAAAACCAGACAGTCATCATCCAAATCTCCACCTCTGTATGTGTGTGTGTGTGTGTGTGTGTATGTGAGAGAGAGAGAGAGAGAGAGAGAGACAGACAGACAAATAGTCAGAGTCTGAGAGAAAGTGTGTGTGTAAAAACCTGCTCTGAAAACATACATGTAAAGACACTGAGATTTCCATTGTGGCATTTTCCCTCATTATAATTAGGTATCTCAGCTACAGTGCATCTTTGTCTTGACTCAGATACAGTATAAGGTTTAAAACCTGTCTGATGGAGCAGTAGCCTTTACAATGAGCCACACTGTACTTCAGCGAGACATTTCGGGCAGACTTCATCAGCATGTCATATGAGGCCAAAAGCATTGTAATGAGTTCATATGTCAAACAGGGTGGACTTCCTCTTTAAGCTAATTAGTCAATGTCGCCAACCCCTTACCCAGTAGACTGTTGTAGAGGGCCTGTTTTTTTTTTTTTTTCTTTCATTGAGAATTTGAAGAATTGTCCTCTGTTTTCTGTACAGGGTAGTCCACATCTTACCATTTTGTTACACTACACGTTTAACTGCAAGTATTATTGAATCTGATGATAATAACAGTGAGTATAATCCATGCTTTAACAGTATTTAACCCAGAAATCATTGTGGGTTTGTGGCTTCGTAACCACATGTGTTTACTTTGCTGGTTTTGCTCTTACCCAAGGCAGCTTATGAGAAATTGCTTTGAATTTGACTTGTAAACTATCAAATACTGTAAAAACAAGTCTATGTCTTACCCAGGCATTATTTCTAAACACAAGTTTAGTTGCAGATATCAACATTAATTATTCTCTTTTCAAAATGTTTTTTAATCTAGAACCTGGCTTAACCTGTCTCAAAAAAAGTCTACAGAGATAGACCTACTAAAACAATTACTTCACCATTTGTGTTAGACTATCATACAGTGCTACAGAGCATTTTCTGATTTGAGAGAAATAAATATCAGCAAAATTTTTTGAGTGGAAAACACAATTCACACGAGTAAATCATATAACTTTATTAAGCACAAAACCTCTCCATCTAAACTTTTCAAATGTGCTTGTGTCATTCTAAGTACATGTGTCAGATTCAAACTGTGGATGGAAACTGTGCGGAGAGACACTAATCATTTTGGCATTCTTTTTCATCTCTCTGCGCAGTTTTGTTGTCCAAAGTTTCAGAATGATAAATGTGCTTGGAATTACAAAAGGCAGATTTAAGAATCGCAGCCAAAATCGAGCTCCCAATCAGGAGAATTGTATGTAGCAACCAATCAGTGATCATCTTGGTGAAAATTCCGCAGTGATGATAGATGATTTTTATAATTAGCAGGCAAAACTTAGCTCTCAAACTCTACAATGCTAATGATTATATATATATATATATATATATATATATATATATATATATATATATATATATATATATATATATATATTTATATATATATATATATATATATATATATATATATATTCTCTAACAATTTGGAGCCAAAACTTCATTAGTGCTGTCATTATTCCACACTGTTCAATGCAGACACTGTTTACGCTCCAGATTTGTAGGGCAGTTAAAAGTTAAAACTAGAGTGACCCACTAAGACTCAGTGTCAAACTGGCGCACGATTTTATTAAAGAAGAAAAGAAAAAGAAGAAAAAAAGAAAATCCTGAAACAGAAGTAACAGTTTTTCCCACAAAAATGCAGAAAAGCCACACACTTGGGCAATTCTGTGCATTCCTGAGCACATCTCAGAATAAAAGAGAGTAAAATAAATGGTTCTAACAGTACATATTCAGTTTAACTTGCTGAACTTTACAACTCAATCACATTCAACTCCACTACTCAGCAGCCTCCCTTTAGTTATTGTTATTTTGACTTTAAAATGGACAGCACTGGTACAAAGCTATTTGTTTCAGTAAAGATAAGGGTGATCCAAACTGATATTTCTGTGAGAACTTTATTATTTTGGAGTGAATCATTTGAATACTCAAAGGAGCCAGATAATGATTAAAATGGCTTGTACACATAGTATTTTATATGTTTTGGCGTTTTTAAAATGCATAATAAATAAGGAAAAGGTCAACATGTTCCCAGGTTTACATCTAGAAATGTCTGATGATTTCATTATGTTTTCCCAGCAAACTTTTTCTTTCTTTGGGCGTCTTCAGCTTAACTGAGTGCACTCGATGAAATGAACCAAGCCAAGCCAGAGGTAATGACCATTTGCAAACTGATGAACTAACATACTTGACATGCTATAAATCAAGCACACAGCACACATTTTACTCCAGTAGTAGATCTTTTATTTTGGGTGTTCAAACCAAAGTCTGTCCACAGTGCAGTTTTAAGGACAGTTTGTAATTTATCGGATTTTATACATATCAGGTATTAGATAGAAAGCAGCATCATAGCAGACACTAAAATCAACATTTAATGTAAATAAGGAAAGTGTCTTTACTGAACATTTATAAATGTTTTCAACTTCTTACTTACTGTGATATATTGCATTGTTTAACACAACACATGTGGCTTGCAGTCGGAGGGTAAAAGTCATTCGCTCCTCTTGCGATGCTGGGAGTGAGGTGTTGGAAGCCTAGAGGTCTCAGCTGGGGTTTGACCTCTTCTAGTTGTCCCTAGGGCTGAGAATAATCACCCATCTGTATTACAATGGCCCCAAGAACAAATAAACAAATACAAAAATACATTTTAAAAAGAAGGCCATGAAGTAAGGCAAAACTCTACACTTCCTCTTTACTGTTGCCACCATTTGGGCTTCTACCAAGTTCTAACTCCAATGACAGGAAAACTAGTTTTGAATACATGCAAAGAGCTCTTTATGCACATGACAAAATGAAGTCAATGAACATTGACTCGGCAATCATGTAAGGAACATGCGGAACCAGTCTCTGCATGTTATACACCACAGTGTGTGTGTGTCATCAGCAAAAGAAAAAAGAAAAAAAACACGAGCTTGTAGGAGAGTTCTATCCGCTATTGCGTTAGTACCAATCACAGAATAGACAAGGATGTCACCGTGGGAGCATGACACAGCAGTTTAGAGATACATGGCCAGTTCTCTCTCTCTCTCTCTCTCTCTCTCTCTCTCTCTCTCTGTCTCTCTATCCCTCTGGGCTTTGATCCATGGATCTCAGCTGTGGTACATACCCCTACACAGACAAACACTGCTTAAACCTGAGTTGTACATTTAATGTTTAATTGCTGCACAGAGAGAATGTATTCAAATACGGAGAATATTTCATGCAATAATATCACACTTATCAAAGGAAATATTCAATCTCTAAGTAAAGTAATCAATGAGAAATGCTAGTTAAACACACCTAAATCAAAGCTGATTCTTTTAGATTTTTTTTTTTCCTTTCCAGTTGGAGCCTTGGTGGCCTGACAGGCAGGACCAGACTCAAAGTCAAGTTCAGCAGGCTTTTTGTGCCTTGTCTTTTAATGGATGACTGGATCAGCGTACAGCAAAACCTGAAAACTGCCTTACAGACATTGCATCTTATCATTCTGTTTACCTTGGGCCAATCTGACGCTGAGAACGATGTTTCTGCAGGTATTGGAATTCCGAACAGATTGTTTGGAAAAAGCCAGTCAGCTCTCTGCTTCACAGACCTCTCATGATGTATTTTATGTATTCATTTATAGAACTATAGAGAGATGCAGAGCTCCCTGTCAAAGGCTGGTCAAACCCTTTTAATTCTTCACAGCATACCTGAAAGATTACAGAAATACAGTGATAAAAATCATTCACTTTGTTCCTCATTACTGTCCATTGTAAGTCCCAATAGAGACAGTAATTTTCCATCTGCAGAAAGAAAAACAACAGGTTTGATTGACTTGTTGTCTGACCAAACACCTGTGTCTAACAATGTGTATTATTAAAACCTCTGAAATGCACTGGCCTAGTCTAAATTCATTACCTCATTATCTCATGTCATCCATAAAATATCACAGTCAAGTCCAACGTTCTTCATCTGTAATTTCAATAGCTCATGTAAACAGTAATTTGGTATACTACCTGTGGAGATAGCAGGTGATTTAAATGATTAATTCTGACCTCTTATATATCTAAACTGACAAAAATTTTTCCCTAACATCTTCAAAAAAAGGGGGAATTCAAAACTGATCACCAAGATGGTAATTTCATTATAGTGTCCAGAGTTTAAGTCAGATCAGCATAAAATACCACATACAAAGCTCATGCTCTATGACGTATGTCAGAGACAGGTTTTATGACTATTGACTTCTAGTTGCCAAATGAACAGTTGACACCACTCCAGGTTATCTGAGGCTCAATTAACCACCTTAACATTTATGCTGAATAGTTGCAGTAGAGCTAACAGTGTTTGGGAAATATGTACGGTCATTTTTTACACATAGCTTCAGCTAATTGTTATTGTAACACAGGTAATATGACCTGCAAGGCTCGCTAGCTAGAGAGTACTACATTAGCTATGCCTAGTTTCCTAGTCAAGAAAATTAAATTGTAGATGGAGGATGGTTTTAGTTACTTACTTTATACTTTAAAGTACAAAGAACCCACCTCAAATGGTCATAAAACTGTAGCGTAATGATGTCAGAAAGGTTTTTGGGAAAATTGCACTCCATCCATTGAAAGCAATGGATATGACCAATACATTTGATTTATTTCCTGTGTTTTCTTGCTGATGACAAATTTATTTGGAGCAGCATCATTCTGAACTTATTTGGAACCCATAAAAAACAAGCTGATGAGTGTGATTTCATCGTGGTTTAGTTTAGCTGTTCCCCTTATGAAGATTTATGTGCACATCCAACAAACAGCCTGCTGTGAAAGAGCTTTGGAAGAGGCTGAGTACTGAATACATGTGCATAAACCACGTTTGAGAAATGACGTTGCGCAAATAGGTCTGGTCCGTCTCAACGACTGTCTGTCTCTTTCCAGTGCCTGTTGGTGCGTCCGTCTGCGTGCTCGCTCTTCTCGTGCACCTTTGTTTGAGAGCTTATCTGTTTCTCCCTCTTTCTCTGTGCTGGGGATTGCTTATCTACTAATTTTCTGGGGGGGTTTTCTGCGTCTTGGGCTTGTTTTTTTTCTGTTTTGGTTTTCCTCACGAAAGAGCTTGTGTATCCAGTGTGGATTGTGCCCTCCTCCTAGGTCCCGAGAAACTGACTCGTGATTATGGAAGCAGAGAACTCACGAGTTAGGGTCTCAGGGAACAGGAAGAGTACATCCATGTTCGAACCGATTCGATGTCTTCGCCTGCCTGGTCTTTATGCCTGCCACCAATTCTTGTCAAGCCGCACCGATCAGGTGTGTGGCTGTCTCTCAGCATTTGCCTTCAAGTCATTTCGTACAATGACAAGAGCGCAGAGCAGAGAAAGATAAAATAAATAAATAAAGAGAGAGAGAGAGAGAGAGAGAGAGAGAGAAACTCTGTTTTCATTTCCCAGACTTTGTACTGCAGATGTTATGGCCCAATAGAGGTAGAAGTCTGTTTAAGTCACACAGAACCTCATACTAAAACCCCTCCCTGTCTATACAGACACATTCATACACAGTCTCACGCAAGCACATTCTGCACTCATTCACACTGCTGACCTACTGCACATCAGAAACAAACAAACAACGGATTGTCTACCAAACACACAGCAAAAAAAAAAGAAAAGAAAAAAAAAAAAAGAAAATGAAACATTAGCAAAAGGGTTGACACTGACAGATTTGAAACTTTGTTCTTTATTTTTCCCCCTTTTCATCTGCATGCAGCACGAATAGGGGAGGGAGCCACTACCTTGAACTGTGCAGTTCCTGGTCTTTGTGTGAACGCACAGAGAAACCCCCACCAGCTCTCGTGTCCAGACGGTCAGACCTTCCTCTTTGTCCTCACTGCACACTAAGGGTCAGCAGGGTAAATCTGGTGTTCTCCCCGCCCCGACCAAGCTGTCAATCAACAGATAAGGAAGGTAGTGACCCAGCGTCTGTATTTTTCATGGCCATAACCCTATCTCTGCCCTATACTCCAACTGCCATTACCATCACAAAGCCTCAGGAAAACAGCTCCATCCTCAAATCCTGACAACTGCCGCGCTGGGACACTGTTAGGACACACATCTCTGTCATGACCGGTGCAAAGTGATAATCAACACAGAACATGGTAAATATGGTTTTCATCCTACCATTTTTTTTTGCCAGGGTCGATTTTTTTTTCATGGTTAGCATAGGGCAAAACGACCCGTCATGCCAGTTTGGGAGATTTTGGCACAGAGTTAGGGTCAGGACTGGCTCCAAGCTCAGTACGAATATGTCAAGCGGCAAAGGTAATCAAGACTAGATGGATTGAGACACACACGTCTCCCTTGAGCATTGTTTTAATATGCTTAATAAAATTTCACACATCTGTGATAGTCATCTATCCACCGCTGACCCAAGCCAAAATCATGGCGGTGGGGGTGATGCATTTCCCATCAACTCCTCCCCTCCCAACCCCCCTACTGCCCCATCTCCTCCCCCCCAACGGCCCCCGAGAGGTAAGGTTCCTGAGGAACAAGCAGATTATTATTGGTTGCTCCCAATTTACCTTTGGCTCCATGACCAAGCGAGCGGCCACTAATGTCGCCGTCGTCACCGCCGGTTTCCATCCATCTTCCAGAAAAATCGGTTTCCGAGGCGGAGAGCAGTGCTTTCCTGGGTGCTGAATCAGACAGCAGACTTGTCTGACGGTGAGGGTGGTGGTGATGGGGGGAGACGGCGGCGGAAGGGGGGCAGAGGGGGGGGCTGAAGGAAGGCGGGTGGAGCTAGCAGGTAATCCCCTCCCCCCACGTCTGCTCCCATTGGCTCGGCTGCGATATCTATCATCCTGTCCTCCGGTAGCCAAAGGCTGTGTCGTGATGGTGATGCAATCACTGCTGTTCGGTCGCCAGGCGATGAGTGTCTGTTTGACTATCCTTGTGTGACTCCTGCGTGTGAAAGAGACTGTCTGGATGCTAAGCTAAGGCTAACACACAGACAGAACACCTCTTCTCCAAGCACAGACACCTTCCCTAGGTTCATCTCCTTTCAGCATATCCTTCCTTTAACTGACTGCACTGTGCCATATGAACAATTAGTATCAGCGGAGAAGATTATGTGGTTAATTTCCCTATATAATCTTATTTTGAATCCTCCATAATCTCAGATTTGTGGTTTATGCTGAAATTGGAGTCTGTAACCTAACCCTGCCAAGAGAAACCTAAAGAATTCTAAAGCAGAACGTCATTCACATAAATCGTGTCCATTTCCGTTTCTACCTAAACTGGAGAAACTGGCTGCTCCCCAAGCGTATTAATGCAAATGAAATCAATACAGACCTTAAACAGTGGGTGTAATGATCAGGCAGCTCTATCACTGCTTAAATGTCTGGGGAATGGCTGACCTCCACTTTCACCTTTAGGCACTACCCATCCCCCTCCCTCTCTCTGCAGGTTTAAAACATACACTGTCTGAAATCACATGTCACACAAAGAGACTAAAAATCCTTTTTTTAATGTGTAGAAAACACATGTGTGTAGCTTTTTACATGGCTTTTGGCTCAAGCACATACACTAACTTGCCAGTCAAGTAAGAAGACTGCAGTAACCATAAACCATCATCTATAATGTTTATCCAGTTAACACACACTGGTCTGACATTTAGTATACCAGTCTGAAAAAAGTAAATTCAGCATGAAATTATGACATCATCACATGAATCTCATAGTGATTCTTTAGGGTTAGATATCTATATATTCTATATATATGAAGTTTGATAAAGTTCTCCAACCATTAATATGGATATTTATTGCCAGCTAGGAACAAAAAAAAAACAGGGGCAAGAAAGCATCCAGAACTTTCTGTGGAATGAAGATCCTTATTCCACCTCCTCAGAGCATGTGATCTCTCACACATAACAGCAAGCATGTTCGGTTAGTAATTACATTTTCTCATAAAGTGGGTTAACTCAACAAGGCTTCAGTATTAGATTAAACGTAAGTAAAAAATCAGTGAGCATTTATTCAGAGTGAGGCTTCTCTCCATGGAAAATTAGGACTTAACACCTTTTGGCTTCATTAAGGACAACCAGCCAAGTGTCTGTACATATATAAGATATTACTGTATTGTAGAATCATACGCATATCATTTTTAACCGTATGCAACTGCACTGATGTTGAAAAACAGCTGACTTCCAACCTTGGACTCATGGGTAATTTTGGTGTTTGGAAAGCACTGTTGTAAAGCTAGGTGTGAGAGTGTGACTAACTGTCGCACTGAGTCGCAGTAAAGCATGAACAATACTGTTGAGTTTGTCCTGCCCTGTCTGTTCAGCACCTTTGGTCTCTCCCAGGGGTCAGAGGTCATGGCTTCATTGATTGTTTTAAACATTCTGACGCAGCATAAAGAGGACTAAGAGCCAGACGGATCGATGACGCATCAGCACACAATGTATATATTATGCTTATTCACTGGCCAAAAAAGCAGGCCAAAGAATGACAAGCAGAACTGCCTAAGTTGAAGGATATACATGGTAGCCAATAGTGCTGCCTTAACTTCTACTTTGGGACACATTTTCACTGAGTGAGAACTTTCAGGCTGTTGCATTTTGCTAACAATAGAGGAAAAAAATGTCTGCACTGAAGGTCAGTTGTCTGCTTGAGGATCTGAACAGAAAAATGAACCAATAAAAAAACTGCCAAATAGAGAGAATCAATCCTGGGCATTTTGCAGATAACACATAAACGCAGCCCTAGGCAAAGACTGCAGTGGAATGGATACAAAAAGTTAGTTGAATTATCTAGTAAATAAAAAAGAAAAAGAGGTTTGTAAAGATGGATGTGATGAGGACCTAAGAGAAAATATACATTGTAGCATTGCTTTGCTTAAAAAAAGAAAGAAAGAAGGAAACAGGAAACATGTCCTTGCATTCATGAATATTCTAGAGAGTTCTGTCCAGTTTTCTTGAGATCCCAAGAATATAGCATTTGCAGAACATTCTAGGAAAGATATGTGGAAACATTTCCCATTTATTGTCATAATTAGATAATCGCTGAATGTGAAACATGCCTGTTTTAACATTTGGCACAAACCTGCTCAGTTTCATAAGTAAAGCATGTTTGAGTCAGCTTTCTTTCTTTGAGATTCTTGTCCTTCATTTACCCCTCCAGCAGTGAATTTGTGGGCGGGGAAAAGGGGGGGTCCTGATCCTGACATGGGAAATACTATGTAAATTCCCCTAGTTTGTCCCAGTGTATTAACACTTGTTCTTCCGGCTGCTGAAGTGAGCTCCAAGGAAAGCTAGAAGGTTGTACAGTTAACTCCCAGGATGTAATTCTAAACCATACAACCTACTACCTCAACCTGGATGCACACAATTTGATCTGATGCCGTGATCTCTATCATCTTAAGCCAATGTTGTTCACTGTGTCTTACTGATTTGTGATGTGTTCCTCTGCATTTCTGATAGTCCAAAGAGGTTAAGCTAAAGGAAAATTCCAAGTTCAGAAACAAAAAACATTTGGTAAGCTGATGTTAACTCTGTATTAAGGAGAGCAGAAGAGCATGGAGGAGTGTCTGACAGAAACCGGATGACCAGAGACCAGAGAACTACATTAAAAAAGTAAAACCACAGGACATCTGGCAGATTTTTGGGGTAATATCACTTCTTTTTCTTTTTACCACAACAACACATCTGGTAGATTGCTGAAGTAATATCACTCCTATCTACCAAAGAACTTTGTGACCTTTTAAGTTAGCTTACATGCTTCTTCAAACATCTTCTAGAAAGTTCTCCTGAAATCCTCTCCAATACTTGGATAAAGAATTCCAGATGACTTCCCCCTCCCAGATATGATCACATTATGCAGAAAATTGTGAAAGTTCAAAGTGCCTCTACATTTTTTTCTTTTCTCCCCAGAGAAACAATACGTTTGATTAAAACCTCATTTTACGTCCATTGAAATGAATTCTTTCATAGACGCATGTCTACCACAGAGACAAAGACCCATAGAATCGAGCTTGTGTCCTTTGAATTACCACAAGATCGGATCTACGGGTTTATGACAAGTGGTGCTTTGATGAAGAAGACTGGAGAGCTAATGATGAATTACCCAACCTTCTAAATTAATTGATCATCATACATAGATATAATGTATGGCAGCCAAAGATCTAGCTTAGATAAGCAGTGCCCCTCCTATTCCATATCTTATTCTTAGACATACTATCCGAAATCCATATAAGCTACTTTTTCTGAATTTTATCCAGTTTTTCATTGTTAAGTTCTGTTTGTTTGTTTGTTTGTTTTCTTGTTTTTTGAAACAATATTTAGTGTGTACAGTCTATTTAAATAAGAGCACAAATATATCCTTTAAAATACAATCCCCAGAGGGTGATCAAAATGGCCTTACCTTGAAGCTAATTATTCATGCTCCTTTGAAGCATAGACATATCCATATGGCCTTCACATGCTGAAAGAAATAAACATCTTAATTAGCACGGTCACATACATAGAAATTGTTAAAAAAAAATTTAAACAATTGGAAGTACTGGAGTATTCAGAGAGAAATTCATATCACTTAAAAATATTAAATCCTGTAAACACACCCAATAATATATCCCAAATCAGGGATAGTCTCAGGATATACACTAGCAGTATCATAGCATGGTTCATTCTACCATTATCTGAACCTGGAGAGGTGAGGAGAAAGGGAGATGTGTTTCACAAACTTTGGTATCTGAAATCTGATCTCTTCCTTTCAGTCCTTCAAAATAATATTATTACTTATGATTGACATTAGGATTTTGGTAATGACCATATGATTACATTACTGTTGTAATTTTAATTCTTCTTTTTTTTGTAGAAGGAAGGCACAGACTAGTATATGAGAAAATAAAGCAACACATTCTGGAATACTAATATGCTGAGAGATTGAATTTTTGTGTTGTTAACGTGTTGGTAATATTGAGTAATTGAAATATACAGTACAATAGTGACCTTTGTCTTTGGGGTGAGTATTTAAATATGTCACAGATGGTCAAGATTGGCAAGTTCCATTCTAATTTAAACTGCCAAACTGAGAGAAAGTTAAAAAGAATTAGGGCTGACCCTAGCGTTGCCTTGGGTCTCTGAAAAAGCTCACTGACTGATGTTCTTTGCCTCTATTCATAACACAGAGCATGTTTGAGAAACCCCAGTTAGAAAATTCTAGGGTTGCATCTTTTTCCATTTTAATGAGTTTAGTAAATCTTGGCAGAAAATGTACCAGAAGTTTGATAGCATCACTTAACCATGGCTAAAAGTGCAGAAACAGACATTTAGGCATCGTAATGAGAAGGTTACAGATGTCTTAAAGAGTTATATGGAATATCCTGAAGTGAAACATTATATTCTCATGAGCACTGCACACTTAGCTATGACCCTATGTTTCCTATGTGTATAAATACAGTACCATGACCAAAGTCTGATTGGGATCATACTAAACTGTTGTAGAAGGCATATCGCAGGAGAACAGCTTCTCAGGACCCAGAAGGGACTGTGGAGCATTTTTATTGGCCTGAAATTGAGGAAAATGTCCACGTTTGGATTTAACCTTGACTACAGTATGAGAGAGAAAAAAACAATAGGTAAGGGACTTTAAGTCCCCAAATTATCATAAAACCCGTTAAGTGTTGTGCATAACGATTTCCTGACCATTATCAAAAGTATTAATAACCTTCCCTGAACCATCACTGCCTGAAAACGCCCCCAGAATCTGCACAAGCCGTGTGAAACTGTGCAGTCCGTCGAGTTATTTCAAAATACTTCTTTCTTACCCTAGGCCTAAATCTCAATCCCATCATTTAAGAGTAGAGATGAGTTTACGGATGGTGAAAAAGCTATATTACCTAATACCTGCCCCTCCTAACCCCCCATCCCAAGGCAAAGGAGCGTGTGAAGGATTTAATCAAAATTGAGCCTTGAATCTAATCTGCTCCCTCCTTTGAAACTGGCAGAGCAGAATTGAAGGTTAGAGTATTTGTCTGATATGTTTCAGACCCTTCAGACCCATCATTATCATATCACCTCGTGCATAAGATGCAACACTACTTTTCAGGTGTTTGGTAAACAAGTTTTTTTTGTTTGTTTGTTTGTTTTTTTACCATAAATATGGTAAGACATACTAGTGGACAAACAACACAAGTAAGCAGCAGGGAAAGGTTGCAAAACAACAGCAGAGTTGTACCTTTACCTCACCTGTAGAGCTTCACACACACACACTCACACACACACACACACACACACACACACAAAAATACTTTTACCCAAAGAAGGAGTCCAGAGGTGACACCAGAGCAGACAAGGTAAACAGATACCAAGGGTCTCCTCAGAGAACTAACCCTAAGTGATGGCACACCACTGATAAAGCCTCTCAGTCTATGGGGTTAGATCAGAGGCTAAGAAAGACCCGGAGTGTATTCTCCACTATATGCCCTATGCACTATGACTCCTTTTTGCTTTGAACCCTATACAGAATGTGCTGATTAGTACATAAGGATCCTAATCACCTAAACTGAAAACCAAAAATGCCATTTCAGTATCTGGAGAAGGTACTGATTCTCCCACTCCTGTGTTTGGGACTGCACTCTGCATGTGAACTGCATCTGTACTGTATCCTGTATAGTCTGTATAGTCAGTCAATGTTTGAGCTCTGTGCCTGGACCAACTCTTGCCATCTGAGAGGCCTGGATGGACTTGTTTTTAACATTGTCTTATGACACAACATTTGCTACAACCTTCTAAATTTGTAACAAAAGGATAGCTAAACTCAAACTCAGGGGTGTTAAAGGGTTCCAGGCTGCTTCCCAGCACTTGGTTCTGGTAAAAAAAAACAAAAAAAAACAACTTACGACCCATTTGGGCCTCCCTGACACTCAGCCAAGTTCTGTGTTTCCACAATGATACAGAGGACAGGTTCTTGCTGAACGCACCAGAGGCGAACTACAGAGAGAGGTCATGTTGTTTTCAGCTAAGATACAGCTGAGCCAACTCTTTTCAATGCTGTCAGGGGTTGTTTTCACAGTTTATACACATTCAGGAAAGGTAATGGATGAAAAAGGAATGTCAGTTCTTTATACCACAGTCAGATGTGAAGGAGCTCTTAAACTACACAAGGGAACACTCTTACCATTTGAACGTATACTCTGATATGTTTTGACAAGTTTTTCAACAAGTTTTTACATTTTTTTTCTATCTATCTCTCTGTCTATCTATCTATCTATCTATCTATCTATCTATCTATCTATCTATCTATCTATCTATCTATCTATCTATCTATCTATCTATCTATCTATCTTTTTGTATGTTCAGAAAATGCAACCATTCAGATTTCTTATGTCTCAGTGAGTTCACATTCTTTAAGTCTAATTAATCGTAACATTTCTTATAAAAACACATCTCTCACATCTCTCAAGACAATATAGTGTGACCAGCTGCTGGTTACAGAGAAATTAAAGAGTTGAATAAATGAATAGTTTACGTGAAAGACCACCAGACTCCCTGATTAGCTTTCCTAATTGTCGGCCCACAGGACCTGATTCTCGCTAGACATATATAATTGTTGTACGTAAAGTCTGCAGTGTTTAGTTTTGTCACTCTGCAGGGTTTGACTCCCTTCAGCAATTCAATCTAATTAAGTGCCATTTAGAAGATAATGTGAAAGCTAATGGGGGCCTCATTCACCCACCCTCTTTCTCTCTCTCTCTCTCTCTCTCTCTCTCTCTCTCTCTCTCTCTCTCTCTCTCCCTCTCTCTCTCTCTCTCTCTCCCTCTCTCTCTCTCTCTCTTACACACACACACACACACGCAAGCATTTTTTAAAAGTATAAAGATGTTTAAAGCAGGACCATTCCACCCTGACTCTTAGACTCAGATCCATCAGGTAGAAGATGGTGAAAGGAGACATGCTACAGTATATGAGTATATTCTTGCATATTTGTGCACATGTGAGATGTACTCAGCGTTTGCCGTGCGTCTTTAACGAGAAAGTGCAAGCAGCAGCTGAGAGGAGTTACTCTCGTGCCATTTGGCCACAAGGCACTGTTACATGCGTCCAGGAGTCACTGGGTTCATAGCAATTACTCAAACTTATGACAGGGCTCATGACTCCCACACTGTGTTGCATTTTACAGAGTGAAAATAAATCCCTGGCCTGATTTCCATTAGAGTCACACAAAAAAAGCTCCAATGACAGATGCACTGCTCTTCCCCCCACAAAACAACTTTCAAGTTCAGTTGATTTGACTTGAAAGCATTTTCTTTTCACTCTGAACCCTCAATAAATAGCTGAAGAAAACATGTAAGTCAGGGGTTACTGAGCAATGTGTTTTTATGAGAGGTATGTTTCAAGGTTAATTTCTTTTTTCAGTGTGTTTTCATTTAAACGGATGATGATAATGATAATGATAATGATGATGATGATGATGATGATGAAGCAGAACCAAAATATTAGAAAAATCTTTATAGCCAGTAAATGGTATCAAAGGTAACAGTTGAGCTCTCACCAGTAAAGAGAATGATTTATGAGTCTGTGTTGGATCAGCCAACACAGCCTGGTGAGATCTGCTGGGATGAACAGATTCTCTCTCTGTAATTTGGGTGCTATGTTTGGTTTAGGAAGTACAGTTAAGGAGTATATGGTCACAGAACATTTATTTAAGGATATTGGTAAACAAACCAAGTTAACCAAGGAAGTTACAGACAGAATTACCCATTTCTGTAAGAGGTTCCATGCCTCTTAGGTAGCAGAGGAAGTACCTGAAGATGGCACGTAAACAATTGACTGTTTCTTTGTTTGTCTGATTAAAAAAAAGCCATAAACATTAGAAAGTTGCTGCTGCTACTGCTGATGATGATGATGATAATGATAATGATGATGATGATGTCTGATAATGGCATTCATCTGTACCCAAGGCAATTAACAATGGAATGTTTCTGAATGGTCTATTACCTGCCAAGACAGGGACTGGAATGTGTCTGTTTGTCTGTTAAAAATTTGAAATATGAAGTTAAACCTCATGCACCTTTTCATCCAAAACCATTTCGTGCTCAGGATTGGTTTTTAGTTTATACTCTTTTGTCCCAGTGTTGACAGTCCAGCTCCTCTTTACTGGTCAACCACCTCAGGGGCTAATACAGACTTTCTTTGACACCAGATACCACAGTATTTTGCACTGCCAAGCTACAGACAAGAAGAATGTTATTCACTTGGTTTTCATAACTATACAGGTTTCTGATTGACAGTAACAGTGATAGATGTAGATCACACCTCTGCATTGAGACAGACAGCTAAACTGAACGCATTTGTTGGGATTCCAACACAAAGTCAGTCAGACGTTTCACTAAACAATTTCGCAGCACCCTAATGTATTCAGTTTAGCCAATGCTGAGAGGGAAAATACACAGAATGAACCATTGTAACTCCTGTTTGCTGAACTCATCCAAGTTTAAACAGCATATTTTTTGTGCATGCGCTTAGCCCAAGGGCTGGTAACCCAAATGACAAAAAGAGCACGTTTTTTCTGCCAAAAAAGTCAAATTCATTGAACCACATTATACTGGAAGCTGTAATATTTTCACCCCTCAGCATTTAATTAGTGGACCATTTTTATAAACAGTTACACCACAGAAGACTTAGTGCAGGGTTTAAAGCTGAAATATTACATGGTTATAAGCAGGGTGCCTAGTTTCACTTCCAGACATAAATGTGATATTTTAGGACCAGGTTATGTTTCTGTTGAACCTCCTCAGAAGCATTTTGTTTACTAAATGCCATTTCTTATATATATTTTGTGTTATATTGAATATGACTGATGGCACTTCTAGCAAGCTATTAAAGACGCTTTCTTAGCAGTTTAAATATAAGAACTTCGCTATTTCCTATCGCTAACTGGCAAGCTTTAGCAGTTTTAGTTAGAGAGCTGGTTCACAGCCGCTTTGCTTGTAAAATGGTATGTGTCAATACAGTAACCCAGTCACTCTACAAGTTAAATTGAGTTCTAATGTAGCTAGCTTCATGTTACAGGATATATTGGTCTACAAATGTATTTGTTGCTCACATTGGATTTAAATATGACAAAAATGTCGACACTGCTATCTTGGAGCTAAATTAAAATCTGTTAGAATTTGCCAGCCGCACGATGTGAATAGCAACCGGTCTCATGGAGACCTGGTTCTGTTCAGTCTCTTGATAGATGCAGCCCAGTAGTTGAAAACTGAATGGGCAAAAATTAGACAATCATTTTCAAAAAAGTTAACATGAAGGAAACCACACCCAGTGCCATTAATGTTAACTTTAGGGACGTGGACAGTAATTTTGGGATTCTACCAGTGCTTGACTGCCTGACTCTTTATCAATGACTGTCTGTTTTTGTTGTTTGATTGCTTTTCATAGTCAGAGCCACAACCTTTCACCCACTTTGTCACCTTTGACTGTCATGAAATGAAAACTCTGTGAACCCCCCCTCCAAACTTGCTAAATTGTTTGTCAGTGTTAAACATATGGTAATCACACTGCATCATTTACATTTGTTAATGCTGTAAAGTTTTTCTTTTAGATTTAGATTTAGATTTAGAGCAGTTTAGACTCCTGAACCAGAGGAATCCATTAATATCACGTATTTGAGACATATTTTGTCTTTTCTTATTTAAACATATTTTGTCTCTCCTTATTTAAACTCAAATGTTTTAACATGCAGCATATTTACCCTCTTTGAAGCTGGAGGGGACAATCTTTTTATGTCCAGACTCAGAACCCTCCCCTGAAATGTCTGTTTTTAACCACCCACTGATGGTCAGCCCAGTCTCATTTCATCTCTTACTAAACAGAAATCAGCACGTACCTGTGCTGCTATATTTTGCTATATGACCAAAAACGCACATAGCACTATGAGGTTCAGGCTACGGTGTGTATGGGGCCAACCTGAGTGAAATATGGTGTTATTTACCTCTTGCGTTATCTGTATTTGCATCATTTATGAAAGTTTAGTTGTTGTTAAAGAGTTAGTTTGATGTCTGAAGTGACTGAGCGATGATTCTGCAGTTACTCCGTTTCGGTCTATTCTTCTATCACGCTCCCATTCTGTCAGACCAAATGAAAATATGAGGTCTTGTGGTTTTATTTAAATGATAAACAAAGCATAAGGCATCTTATTTTCTTAATGCAATGTCACCACTTAACATTAGCTTTTAGAAAAGTGCTGATTCTCTCCATCAAGACAGCAAACTTGGAAATCCGAAAAGGGACAGATTTACGGGTTTAATGAAAGGTAAAGACATGGTTACACGGTTAACTGCCAAAAAAAAGATGTCTGTTATAGAGTACTGACAAGGCTTAGTCTCTGAAATTGCAATGTTCTTCAGGGGAAAAGAATCTTAATATCAAAGAGTTCTTGCCATGACATTCATGAGGTGAGCCTTAGTCAAGAAATCACCCTAGACACACATCTAACAAAAAAAAATAACAGTCTTGAATGAGGGTAATCTTTTAATGGTTCTCAGACTTCCTTTTATATGGTATCTTGTCATCATCAGCATCACATATTATGTCTTACTGCACCTCCGTTTGGTTTTCAGTGAGGAGAAAAAGTGAGGAAAGTGGCTGACTACAGTGTTAGACTGTTTACACTGGACTGCACGACCTTTTTGCTCTCAGCCGGATGTAAATCTGTCAGCAAGGAAATCCCTCTCCAGCTTGATATACACCTGGGTTAATACTCCACTTAAACTCCCCACTCACAACACCACACCAGGAGGCCTTCAGTTTGGGGACTGAAGGACACCCAGGATTCATATTTCCTAATTCACAGTAATAGCTGATAATTTTTTTAGCCTCACAGTGTGCTCACCCATTTGTGTCGAGTTTAAGCTGATATAATTTTGATGGAGTGTAGGATAAATTAAAGGGTAAGTAGCCTAAAGCATACAGGCAAGAGATTGTTGGTCAGCCTCTCTGGAAGCCACTTGATACCACTAGCTTGGTGCAAGCGAAGGATTTGCTGGGAAAGGCGCCAAGGAAACGACTTTGTTTGACCCAGCTGCCAATCAACTCTGCTGTGCCATGCCAGACTAAATACGATCACTATTTTAGCGGGGCTTGTTGGCGGCAGCTGTTGGCCCTGGTGCAGCGGGCGATTGGGCTGAGGAAAGGAAGAGACTGTGGGGTCCTTTAAGGGGAGGTTTTCAGAGACTGTGGTAAATAGACACACAGAACTAACGTACACTGAGCGCCCCCCCCCCCCCCCCCCCAAATATTTGTCCTCAAAGACAGTACGTGTGATACTCATTCTGTTTAACATGGAAGATGAGCACAGAGCCCACGGAAGCCTGGGTTGGCTTGGAGTCATTGTGAAACCCAGTTGGAACAATAGGGAGTATTCCAGAACCCGAGACTACGTTTTCATGTCATGTTCCACCCTTGTTTTCAGTAATGTTAACTCTCATTTCTTACTCCAAGAAAAACACTGTTCTGTTTTTTTTCTGTAAATCTTAATCAAACTCCTAAATTCTATATGTTTATTTTACTAAATGCCTACAAAGATATATCTCATACCAGAGGAAAAACCTCCTGTGAAGATAATAGAAATAAAACACTCAGTGCATGCCAGAATAAATCTCCTATGACAGACAACCTTAATTCAACTTTGGAAAAAAAAAAACACACAGAGACTTACATCTATCTAATATCAGCAAAACGGCTTTGTCTTGAATTCAAACACTTCGCTTCCGAATCACTTTACAAACTCATCCAGTTCATTCAACTGAAATGACACTATGGAATGATATTTTGGTCATTAACAATATCAGCTGGCAGGTGATTTGCATACGTGTGCATATTTCTTGATGAGAAATAGTCACGGACTGATAAGTCATTGTGCAAAGCAGACAAAGGGCCAAACACTTTCAGTCTAGGATCTCAACAAATCTTTGTTCAGATAAAACCTTACTATTATTCTCACATGGGAAGCGGTACTGTTTTTATTAATTTTATTTAATTTTGAAGAGCATGTTGATTATGTTCATAAGCATAATCCCTACCAAGCAATGCACTTTATATGCCAATACTTTATGAATTTCAAATGATCAAGGCTTGAAAGTAAACACAACCCTCAATGAAACTGACCTTGGCATCATGCCATTATTTATGCTTACAGGTTTTCACAGGGCATTTGCTTGATTGGCGGAGATGACGGTTGAGTTTAATTGCGTTCCTTGTTTACGACCAGACTGCTGATCAGTCTGGTTTCATGTAAATAGCTATAAACAAATATCCTGACATTTGATCATTCTCGTCAGATGCAAGAACAAATACAGAAAAAAAAACTCTGGAAAAAAAGATTTTTAGAAGACTTTCAAAACCCAAAGCCATCTCACATCCAATGTCGGTCTTTTCTAAATTATTCATCTTTCCATTCTGCCTATACTAAACTTCATATTACTTTGGCAAACTCCATGATTTTGGCAAAGAGAAATTATTCTACACTGTCTCTAGAATATTCTTTCAACATTTTCTTGCTGCCCATTAATCTTGGTTGCGTTGTTTAAGTAGAAGCAAGAGAAGATGATGAAGGCTTGTTGAGTGTAGACTGAACCGCTTTAAAAAAAAAAAAAGTTGTTGCTTTTTGCACACTGCACAAACCATACCTACTGGATGCCAATTTAATGAAACTAGTCTGAATTTGTAGAGCAGGAACAGCCCAGATTGCATAGCTATCACTGCACACCAGATGCAAGTGTCCCCAATGTTGGCAACTTGTCTGCGGTGCAAAATTCACAGCAAAGCTCCCAGGGTGCACAATAAGCTTTAAGAGTTAAGAATAATACGTTTGGAAGGCCGAAAAGAGCAAGCCACAGTCATGTATGCATATGACTCCTCTTATCTACAGCATTGCCATAGGTGACAAACTTCACAGACACTGTGACTGAGGACATACATAAACCATACATCCCAAAAAAGCTTTCTGCAAAAGTTTTATATAAAGAGATGACACCCAGGCTTACAATTTGACTACTTCTGCCTTAAAATAGCTGAGATAATTTATTACCGTCACTGTAGACCTTATATGGTAAGCTGAATGACATCATCTTCATGTTGGCATTCAGTTCCAGTTTATTTTATGTAGGAAAGTTTAAAAAAAAAAAATCATGAATTTTACCAGCCAGTGACCATAGATAGACTTATGTTTAAGACTGGTTCAGATTTACTACTTTGAGTTATTTAACATGCTTAGTCAGCTGTAGTTAAATTCACTGCTGAAGTTAAAGGGTAAACAGGTGAAATAGATGATGTGTGGACTTACTGTGAGGTCAGTTAAGGGAGTGTGGAATTTATGGTTTACTGACCAAAAACACACAATTCAGCTCAGCTTGTTGGAGTCTGAGGCTTACATTCATTCAGCTTGACAATAATGACAAGGACAAATTAATTATATTAATAGAGCCATTTAGCAATTCAAAATAACTGTCGAAGCCTGGGGTTAGCTGTCTTAAACCCTGCTGTGTGTGTATCATCCAATGCAAACAGCACTGTGTATTTCATCATGTAAGCCAAGTCATCGCGGTCATAAATGGGCGTTTAGAAATGTGAAATAAATTAGAAAAGTTTATGTCACTGTACTGCCCAGATGAATTAAAACAAAACTGAGAGAGAGAGAGTTTCTCATTTTAAAGTTCCAATGCCAAAAAAAACTGTTGTCTCTCTAAGCTATGTTGCAGGTTTGTGTTATTACCACAGATGGTAAAACCATTGTCATTAAGGAATGCAATACATTTGTGACACAGAGAACATGTTCATTTCTGACAGTTTCATGGGTAGAAAACAAAAGAAGAAATTAGATTAAAAATTCTTAATGACCTCACTGGACGAACCTTGTACGCCTTACAGGTAGTAACGGATGGCAAAACTACTTAAAACTTGCAGCAGAACAATGAAAGACAAAAAAATCTATCTCTGCATTACAAGACAATTAGAGGTCAAGTAAGGAGAAGGATTCCTGTGGGGTTGAATGAAAACACGGAGAGGCATGAAACTGATACTCCATTTTAAACTGTGCCTGGCTGTGTCAGATAATAGCAGTTCAGCAGCGGAGGACCGTCTGCAACACTCCACAGATGTGCCCCATATACTTTTACAGTAAAGTCAACACTATACCATACCAATACCAATATATTGTACATTCACTGCTTCATAAATGATATGTTATAATAACTGATCTGCTGATAGAGGCCAGACGGTCATAAACAATGTTCCATTTTCAGTATGTATGGGGGGGGGGGGTGTTTGTTTTTTGTATGAGAAATAATCTTGAACATTATTAATCTAAGTCATTTTTTTGTTTCCATATGACATTAAAGCAGCATATCTATCTTGCAAATTAATGTCTGCTATGTACATTTAGGTCTTAAATTAGTCCTCAATTGAGTCTTGTACCATATTATTTTCTGCTGCTTCCCCCTGCTCTCTCCACCACAGTAACCTTGGGGAAAGAGTTCTCATTGGAAGGAATTATATCGTTATGGTCAGGGTCTATTTAGGCTAAACAGAAACGACCCCATCAACCACACAGAGAACGGTCAGACACACACCACATGCCTTTGGAACATGGCATAACATGATATTTTGGGATTAGGGACATTCCTATCACTCAAATGCAAAACGTTTCTGGTTAAATAGTGCAAATGTTGCAAATCTTTCTCTCTCTCTCTCTCTCTCTCTCTCTCTCTCTCTCTCTCTTTTTTAATAAACCACTTCAATTGATAAATAAGAAAAGATAACTCAGGCATAGAGAGAAAAGAGGCCATCTTCACAAAACTAGGAAATGGATGACAAAATAATTATGTTTAACTTTGTATTGATAAACTTATGGAAAACATCCACTGGCCAGATCTGAAATGTGGTATTAAAGGGAAAAAAAAAGGATGGAGGGGGGGCACAGTAGCTAATGTGGATTCCTGGTGTTTCAAGTGTTTTTTTCCCTGCTGTGTAACATGGCCCCATCTTCTTTTGTGTTTCATTAACCCGTTAAATCCCACCAAAGTGGCTATTCAGTGGAGTGGCATCTACCCCAGGGGTAACCGTGACTGGTCTTTGTTTGGAACAATGGTCTTAAAGGGGTTAGACACCAGTGCCACGTTTCAGCTCCTCTTACTCTCCTTGGACAACTTGTTGAGCCATTAAACCTCTGCACTGTTTCAACGAAAAAAAAAAAAAAAAAGTAATCAAATTGCACGATGGGTATGTTTAGCACAATATTTAAGCCGCACCAAAACTTGAACAATCAGAACTGTGTGTCAGCAGTTCTTAGCCAGCGGTCTTTCACAAAACTATTTTAAAAACATTTGCTATCATAAAGACTTAGAAACACATGACAGAAATATATAACAGAAATTGAACATATAGCCAGTCATTTTGTAGCCAAGCCTTTTTCACATGTCATTCCTGATTTCCGTCAGTCTCAGCCAAAACCCACCTTCAGCGCCAAGTGTGCACTGTGGAGTCAGAGAAAGTGCCTCTGATCCTACATCAAATTAAATCAGTAAAATTGTGAGGAGTCAGTGCACAAAGCCGTGATCATGTGTTGCCAAACGTGACATGGTGATGCATAATCAGAATGTGTCACCATCAGCAAGTTCACAGTGATGCCTGTTGGTCTGACTTAGTCCCTTAGCTTCAACTTAAAGAACAGTAAAAACCTCGCTTTTGATTCCTTCCAGATATTAACTCTGTAAAGATGGCCAAAAACATTCTAATCTAATCTACTCTATTCTGTCTCAACAGAAAGGTTAAATCTTTGCAAAATATAAACTGTGAGGAAAAAAAGAATATATCTGAAAGAAAAGAAAAGAAAAGAAAAGAAAAGAAAAGAAAAGAAAAAAGAAAATCATCAAATCTTTGGATAACAAATCATTTAATTTCATTCTAATAATATTTTTGCATTGCAGGAAAAATTACTTTTTCCAAGTCCAAGTACAATTAGATTTGAACTATTAGTCTACTTCATCTATATAAAATTATATCAAGAAGGAAACTTAATTATTTGCAAAATTCATATTCATTTTAGGCTCAGCCCTTCAATGCAAAATATTCTTGTCGGGGCAAATTATATTAAATGGTGTTGTTCTTTTGAATCGACTCTTTTTGGCTTTGGGTCAGTGGCTGTCAAAGTCAACTTTGCCTTTCTGTCAGTAGGTGAATGGAGTCAAACGCTTTCCCACGATCCCCCAGTAAATCTGCCTCTCTGCCCTTTCCCTCTGTCACAGCCATCTGTCTGTCTTTAACCTGTTTGCAAGAGCAAGTGTCCACGGCTGGGTTCAGCTCAGCACTCAAAAATGGTCCGAATAAAAAAAAACAAAAAAAAAAAAACAAACACACAGATTCTAACTTAAAACGAACTTGTACAGTCATTGCCTATTTAATTTAGGTATTCAGTTTTACCACATATTTCCTGAATATAGAGATACAGTGTCCTCTTTACATTTCACAACTTTCATGGACTTTTGTGGTGTCTTAATTTAATTTAGTTCCAAACATGTGGATTCATAGGTTTTTTAATGGGTTATTAATGCAGTAATGAATTTTAATATCAAGCTATCCTCAAACAATTTGTGATGTGCAAAGGTCACAGCCTGTTACCCTAAACTAAGCAATGAAAAACCATAAGCGATGAGCAGTAAGAGTTAAGGCAACAATGACATTTCAGAAAATTACACTAAAATAAGCGAAGCGGCCTCAGACACCAGACATAATGCAGGTGAATTGTAAATCTACAACATTAAAATTACAAATATGATAGATATACCATGTAACTGCCTTCTACACCCAAATATGAAAAAATATGTTACAATTCTACTTAGTCCAAGTGGATCAATCGTGAAATCGTGACCACTGGCAATGCAAAATACTTGAATAATTACAAATTTAACCATTTCATGCACAGCACCGAAGTCCTGCGGTTCCCGTTTCCCCTCATTAGCACAGAGCACAGCGGTGTCTGCAAAATCTCGGGCGAAAAAAAAAAAAAGAACATTTTGCTCGAAAAAATGACTAAGTGAGGGTACGTGGTCATGTGACATGCACTTGTCTTCGATATACCCCCCCCCCCCCCCCCCTCCCATGGGTTCCCATGTGCTAAAGCGTTTCATTTGACTGTGAAAGAAACCTAGCATGCTGATGTGGATATCCTCCACTGTTGCCTATGCTCACAATGCTTGACATTGCCCAGGGAAGATCATGAGAACCGAGACGCCTGAATAGCAGGATCCTCATACTTGGCCGGTAACCATGGAAGCAGATGCCTGCTCTCCCTGCCCTTCTTACCTCAGGGTGGCCGCGGGTTGCTCCCTCACTGAAAAGAGGGCACGCCTTGCTTTCTCTTCTCTCTGACCGAACTTGCCTGGCCCTTCAAAGGGAGCGATTTCAGCGGGTCACTGGTCTAGACTTGCCTGTATAGTCCAGGGAGCAGTTCTTCAGGTAACCCTTACTCTCTGTGTGTGTGTCGATGCCACTGCAGACTGCACAGAGAGGGACATCAGAGATGAGGATTTTAAGAAGGATCCCCCGTCTAATTTTGCCATTGTGCCTTTTCACCCATCGATCGTCCGAATATCGAACCCACTGCCGGTGCATGTGTGAAATGGATAGCTTAGCAAGCATTTTTCTAATCAAGCCACTGCTGTGGGCCAAACTCTCTCTCTCTCTCTCTCTCTCTCTCCCTATTTCTCTTTCTCTGTCTCTCTCTCTCTCTGTCTCTTTCTCTGACCCCCTCTCTCTCTCTCTTTCTTTCCTTCTTGCCTCTCTTGTTCTGTTTCACTCTTGCATTTGATTTTGATTTTTTTTTTTTTTTTTAATGTCAGGGCGGGCATATAGCACATTCCTGTCTGATGAGGATCATTTTAATCTAGTATCGTTAAAAAATTATATTTATGTTCTGTTACTTTGGATGGGTTTTGTACATGGAGGCAATTTTTCTTTTTTTACGCAACTTTTGAGCAGAACAAAGGTAAGAATGAAAAACCCGAAAGAATTTTCTAGAAAAAAACGTATAATGTTATTGCTGCAAAAAGAAATATCTCATTTGTCCTTTTTTATGAGGCCATAATTTTATTTTCTTCATCAGTATTAACTTAATGCACTTTGCTGATTTTTGAATGCACATTTTGCAGTTTTACAGACATGGTTCTTTTAAACATCAGTTTTGTTCTTCTGTTTTCTGTCAGTTTTGTTCACTGATAAGGTGAGTCTTAAAATACATTTTATTCGTTGGTATTACCTATTTTGAACAAATACTTTGTTCCGTTTTGAAAAACACTGGCTATTCAATAGTCCAACAGTTCTATTGTAATGTTAATATGATTATTTGAATCAGAGAACTTCGAATAAAGCGATGTCATTGTTTCTTGATGTCACTGATGCTCTGTTGAACAATGTGCTATGAATTCATCAGTATATCTTATGTGAAGATATAGAGTTCAGGACAATCCCAGACCACCGTGGTCTTTGTACAGGTGGTAGCCGTGGGTTTTTATCTTTTTATTTTTTTATTTTCTCACTCATTTACCTTGATTTTACCCTAAGGGAGCTAAGGGATTTCATTTCAAAATATTTTCAAGTGATGTGAAAAGGCACTGCAAAGTGTATGATGTTATCTTAATTTACATTTACAAAAAGAAAAGAAAAGTAAAGAATTAAAGATACAGTATAAAATCTAAGATCCCGTTTTGTTCTTTTGGAACATAAGATGCTGTAAATAAAAAAAAAAAAAGATTGGTCCTGAAATTGTTTCACAAAGGACAAGTATGTTATTCCTTCTCATTACTGTGTCAAAGCATTCTTCTCCTCATACTTAAAAACTTTAAGAATCTAGTCTCCTAAACTTCTGCCTTTAGATGAGAGCAAAATGAAAAAACTTTCAGATTGAGAAAATCCTCAGTATGTTGTGGCAGTCGATGAAAGAATAATAAAATAAATCTTTAATTACATATGTCATATTTAAGTATTTGATGAAATGAATTAAAGTCTATGAAGCATAAATTATCTTGTTTTGTTTGTTTGAGTTGATTCCTTTAAGATTATTTTAATATTGATGTAAATTTGATGAAAGCCTTTTGAAATACAGATGTCTCAACATGCTTGACTCCTTATTTTCAAAAAGGGTTGTCATTCATTGTTTGTGTATAAGAGTTATAAAAACCAATCAGTTTCTTTCATGCTCTTACTAAAAATAAGTTGAACAAACAAAAAATTGTAATGACAATTAAAAAAAAAATCATTACTTATGCTGACAATATATTTAACAAAAAAGATCATAATACTAAGGAGAATAATGTTGTCATGACACTCTACTTAAACTGTAAGTTAATAGAATCTCATGTGCACATTTAACTCATCATTATAACTGTAAAGAATTAAAGAAGGGAAAGACTTGAGAAGATTTAGTCATTTAAAAAAAGCACATAATTCTCTTTACAGGAATACAGGAAGACTAGATGACATGTATTCCATGGTCATTTCTGAAGAAAAAATAAAGAGACATTTATTTTTGTTATTACCTCTTTCTTTTTAAATATGTTTGCAAATATAACATGATGGATATCATAAACAGAATCAGTAGTGATTAAGGCATGTCTAACTGAAGGACAGGTTTCCCTCCGTCTTAGAGCATTTGGAGAATTTTTTTTGTGTGTGTGAATTGTTTCGGTGGTAGGTAAAGCACAGGTTCTTAAAGCGGACTGTTTCAGTGATAGGTAAAGTACTTGAGAAAAACTCTGACCGTTTTAAAATGGTTGGCTTCTTTGGCAAGCAAGGAGATGGAAAATGTGACCCAAAATGTTTGGGTGGGTGTGCTTGGCCCCAGCAGGGTAAGAAAAGAGACAAAACTATTAGACAGAAACAAGTACACGCGCAAAGACAATGACAACCAGACAAGACAAAGAAAACTCATCCTATGCTTCTGTCCTGCTCACTACCTGCTGCAGCAAAGTCACCATATTATTATCATTATTATTATTATTATTATTATTATTATTATTATTATTAATAATAATAATAATAATAATAACAACAACAATAATACTAATAATAATGATGATGATGATGATGATGACAGTATGTGTGTCTGTGTGTGTGTGTGTGTGTGTGTCTGCACTATAGCGCTGTCACCCAACCCTCCACACAAATGTTATAAGGAAGAAGATATTACTTCAATCTAGATGTTACAGTACATCACAAATATCGCCATAGTTGAAAATTACAGTGTTATTCAGTGGTTATAACTAACAGTTTTGTTGTAGTAAACAATCAAAAAAGGAAAAGGAAAAAAGATCTAACATGTTTTTATCCCAACTGAAATATGTACAAATGAAAATAAATATGCCTTGAATAAAATTGCAGTCTAATCTAATGTTATAATTATTTTACTGATAAAACAGTGATTCTTTTTTCTTCTCTAGCTCTTCCTAGTAGACGTTAGTCCCTAAACCAGTCTGTTATTCAATGTGTCCCCGACATGCGGGTTAAACCAGGGGAAGACTTTCACCGTGGGGCAGGAATTGCTGTTTGGAAGTTTTGGAAAACTTCCAACAAAAGCAAGTACTCCAAAAGTATGATTTTAATAGACATTTCCGTCTTTTACCAGCTGTCGGGCAGGTCACATCTCTTATAAGTCCATTTCCAACTTTGTAACTGTCAACAGACAATAAAGGCCAGACAAACTGTGTGTGTGTGTGTGTGTGTGTGAGAGAGAGAGAGAGAGAGAGAGAGACAGAGACAGAGACAGAGACAGAGAGAAAGAGAGTACAGGTTCAAGCTCACTCAGTGCAGTTCTTACAGACACAGCACCAGGTAATACACAAAACATGACATTACTGTATGACCTTCTGTCCTGTTTCACTGTATGACTCTGGGTCCTGTCTTACTGTATGACACTGTCTCTGATTCAGTCTCTCTGTAACCCCCACCAACCAGTAATAATCCAACTTACCTGCCTCCTGATCATCACAGTATATCATATTACCATTTTTTCCATACCACTAAATACACACACACACACACACACATTTCTATCCCAGAGGCTACTTCCCATTGATTGACATTTTAGTGTAACTAAACTAATAACCATAACAATAACTATGGCCAAATAACCAAGGCATTCGTCAGAAAACCAACTTTTCAACAACAATATCTTTCCAATTCTCCAAAGCTTCCTTACAAAGACCCTCCAAGTGTACTACCTCATAGGTCAAAATTAATAAGAGCATGCAAGGGAGGGAACTTTGATCCTGTCCTATTGTGGCGATGTCCTCTTTAAATAAACAATTAAATAAACAAAGTGACAGACACATAAACAGTCTACTTCAGCTCAGACCACAACAGCATCCCCAGCATAACAATAACTCATCATATGTTATCCACACACTCCTCAGTAATAACTATTTACATGGCAAGATAGTGTTTGGTGTGAAGAGGGGTACAAACAAGTCCTTAAACAAAAGATGACTATTGCAGATTCAAGCACACACACACTCTCTCTCACACACACACACACACACACACACATATAGACAAACAAGCTGTTGAGTGACACTGCTCTGATGAGAGCCCCTGTCCCCCTGTTGTCCCCTCTGCCTCCTCTTCATCAGTTTTTAAAAGGGCTCATACAGTTGGAGGACAACAGCCAGTCTTCACACACACAAACAAACACCACCGCATTAACAACTAGAAACCAATAACCTAACCTTGGCAACAGTCGAAAAAGTTACAAAAAAAAAAAAAGAAGAAGCAGTTATGAACGTTGGTGCGCTGTAACGACTCAGACTACAGCATAATGATGTCTTAAAAACACTTCATGGCTAATATGGTCTTTTCAAAGAGCTGTCACTGATCAAATTATACATATTAAGAAGATTGAAGCTTTGTAGAATCTTGCCATTCAAACAATAAAAACATATTTAAAAAAAAAAGTCTTATTAGTCTCTTTAAAAGTGCTAAATGACACATTAAACTACTGCCAGAAATCAAACAGTCAGTGTCAGATTAGCTTTGATGTGAATTAATTCTGGAAATAAGTAAGTGATGCTTGAGGAAACTTCCGGAATGCTTTTATGCTTGCATAAGCCATATCCAGTCTTCGTTACTGAAGAAAACAGATTTCTATTTCCCCAGTCACACCATTTCTATCATTCTAATAGTCAAATTCCCATAATTACATGACGTGGCTTTAATATGTGTGAGAAACAACTCTGAGAAAACATTCCTTACCATTTAAAAGAATAACATTTAGCATTTAGAGTACAGTAAAATCACTGTTCAGGGATAATCTCAATGAGATTACTCAGAGAAAGACCATTTCTGAATGCAATTTCAAGAAAATGAATGAAGAGGAAGGGAGAGACACTTGCCAAACAAGATAGGACTTTCTCTTTCTCTCTTCCTTATTTAATTTCTCTCTTTCTTTCTCTCTCTCTCTCTCTCTTGCTTTCTCTCTCTCTCTCTTTCACCCCCCTCTCCCTCTCCTGCTGTCTTTGTGTGTAGTGTTGGAATGTGCTTGCTTTTCATTTCTCTCTTTGTGTGTGGGACTCCGTCCGTGGCAAGGCCCTGTCTTAAACCAGAGGGAGACGGGCCTAGGCTCAGGAGTGCAGTCATGGCTACATCAAGTCTTTGTGAGAATCTCTTCCTCCTTTGCCCTCCATTTCCATATGAATTCTTATTAAAATCTTGACCCAGAGAGCAGGAGATCAATCAGCAGGAGAAGTCAAGCAGACGAACTGTGGTTTTCCCAACTAACGGAGGGCCTTAAAGGCCGAGGGGCAGCCTTTCTGTAAACCAGCCACCCACTGACAACCTTTCCATTAAACCTGAAGAAAGCCTTCAGAAATTTGAAGAAAAGCAGTCGTATGAAATTATTATGCATAATTGTCCCTGCGTTAAAAGGTAAAACAATATCAAATAAATGACAGTAAGTTGGAAGGTGCAATGGGAATTGACGACTCAGTTAACAACTGATAAAACTGTCTTCACAGACAAAACAGCAACAGTTCTTCAGAAAGTTCCTCACAAATTCAACCAAATAACAGTGAGTACAGTGTTAATGTTAGTGGTAAAAAAAAACACAAAAAAATGTCTTGGCTTTTAAATTTGGGTTTTGGGAGGGTGTGTGGGATGAGCAGGATAACTTTCCAACCGTCTTTCCCGTTCTCTGTCATAGACCAACACAGCTCAGGGGGAAACAAAACAGACCAAAAACGACAGATAAGGGAAAGAAAACATGCCAAGAGACAGAACGAGAGGGCAAAAAAAAAAGGTGGAGAGGAAAACAGAAAAGCTGGCTGTGTTGGTCACTAATTGCGCCCCCTCCGCCCCCATCCAACCCCGCCCCACCCTCTCTCGTAGCAAACAGGCCAGTAGGTTGTGTCCGTGGTGGGCACATCACACGTGTCTGCTGACCCCGCCACGCTTTCCGCAGGTCTTTGAATACCAACGCTTTGCATCCCTCCCCTCTGTCTCTTTCCCCCTCTGCTGGTACATCCTTCTCAGACAGAGGGGCTGTACTGCCTGACAACAACAGCGATAACAAACAGCCGGTGGACTCTTTGCCCTTCTAGGTGATCTCACAAGCACGGCTTAGCCAATTAGGTGAAGGAAGGGGGGGCAGCCAAACAGGGATTGGATGAGAAACTGGGACGGCCGCGAATCAGCGTGCTCCTTCGCACGTATGAGACCGTGTCTCACAACGCAACCAACTCTAAAGCATCTCAGATATGATTTAGAGTGTATATTCAAAAGGAAAAAAAAAAAAAGAAAGTGCTTTGTTGTCTGAGCCAGGTATCTTGTGCCAATTCAATTACATCATGCATATGAATTACATTTAACCATATGCTTTTTCATTATTGGATACTTATTGAGTCATACAGTTTGCACAAGGCTGTCTGACAAGACAAGGCCTCTGTTAAAAAGATTGAAAGAGGTGAAAATATAAACTTCTCTTAGGTAGTTCCCAACAGAGGAGTGCATCTAAATTTCAAAAACTGTAACAAAAAGTCATACATCTTTGATTGGAATACCATATTGTAACTGAAGTGCATGGATTAGATTTGGAATTTGCAGTTCCTTGGGAAAGTATAGTTCAACGTCCTCCTCAACCCCTTTTCTCCTTGTGATTTGTGAGCAGTCAAAGCAGTCGAAGAGGTCAAGTGAGAGAATTTTACACATGGATATTTTAGTCCAAACCAGTGTCTGTTTTTAGCATATAGCATGTCTGAGTTTTGCTTCGAGGGCATTGGTAGGAATTTGTCTGCCCCCTTTTTCTCCCCCTCTCGAGTCTCTCATGTCAAACTACTCCCCTCACAGGGCTGACTTTCAGTGACTATCATTGTGTAATGATACACTCATTCCTAATGGTTTCGTTAAAAAAAAGGCTAACTCACACATCCTCTTTGTATCGTCTTCATTTTGACTGCAGAAGATCGTTAATGTTTTTCGATGAATCTTTGTTCAGAAAGGTCTGCAGAAATTCTTTTATTCTTAAAAACTCGTCAGTCTCATGGTTAAATCCCAATAGAATCCATTATTAACTTCTTCCCAATTAATAATCCCTCTTTTTTTTAATTACAACACTGAAGAGTAAATGCAGAGGAATGCAGCTTTAATTAAGACTTTACCAACACAATATCAGACCTGAAAATCCTTTGCATTTCTGCCAACACAAACACAGCCTGTTTTAAAGCAGAGTGCTTCTCAAACTAGACTCTGCAATGCATGGACATTAAGGCTGATTTCTCGCTCTCTCGCTCTCTCTCTCTCTCTCAAAAAAAAAAAAAAAAAACTTCTCAGGAAAGTTCGAGCCACATTTAAAACAAATTGCCATCCATCTACATATTACTCATTCAGAAGATTAACCCATCAGTACAGAGACATATGTCTGTGTACTGTAATTTGTGAGCAGGGCATTAGCTTTGGGAGAGAGACAATTCATCCAGCTAGACAAACACAGAAGGAGAGAATGACATCAGAGCCCTGTCATTTGGAAGAGCTATTCACGGATTACAGTCATGATTGAGATCCAGCTTGGAGGAGGCATCTTTGACTGAAATTCTAGCTCTATCCGACACCCCCCCCCCCCCCCCCCCCCCCCGACACACACACACACACACACACTTTTTTAAGCCAAATATTGATGGCAAGCTTAGATTAAAACAAAATGTAGCTGATGGCCTTGTGTGTGTTGACATACATGTGAGAATATGTGTGTGTGTGTTTGTCCTACACAAGGCAGCTTTCCCAGAAATTCTTCATCCACAGTGAAGTCTCACCCCAAGTCTCCAACATCTCTAACATAGGCTCATCAACAGAATATTTTTAACCTTCATAACTGTCTCCTTTAGTTTTTTAACACACATTTTTAGACAGTGTCACCAATAGATACACTGGTCACTGAAAGACAGACCATGTCTTTATGAAACTTACAGTAAACAGTAAGGTTTGAAAAGCAACCTTTATGTTGACTGTTTTGTCTCCTCAAATGTGTTTATAGTTTGTCAAACATAATGCAATGATTAACAACTATGGGTTATTAGAGTGAGTCACTACAAGACACTTTAGCGGTTGTTAAACTTTCAGTATTTGCAAGGGACCAAAATAGGACTTTTATACTGAATAATATTACAGTTGGCCGATGCTGAATAGATGTTGGATGAGGGCTCTTACCAACACTGTGTAGCATTTATGAAGATGGTACAAAGTTTTCACACAGATATGTATGAATTGGCATTTGTAGCTCTGCCTCATGTAGAGGGCCAAGGAAATATCTAAGGGCGTTAAAAGAAGAATATAAATAAAATATGAGTGATCTAAGTCCCATAATAAAATTAATAAATAACCATGAAATGATTGAATTAAATAGGAGACATAAAGTAAAATAAAGTCGAATCAGATGATACATAAAGAGAGAGCTAGTTAAACCTGATAGATTTTGTGATTAAAATGGATTTTATACACTGAGAAAGACAGATTTTCTGATTAAAGATTTTGTATTTTGAAAAAGACATTGCTGAAGGGGCTTTTGCAGTTATTGGGATATGTCTGCAGGTACTTGTGAAAGCAAGGGCATTCTAAAAGACACAGGGAGTCCGTGATGTACAGCTGGAAGAGGAGCAGTGATTTCTCTCCTGATGCAGTGAGCTAAGACTCCAGCTAATGCATTTCGTGTAAGTGGCAGAATGTGAGCCAAGCGAAAAGTGTATTAAGATAATGTAAGAGATTAAAAACAAAAGCATGCGTCCGTTCTCTGGCACCACACAGTATTAGGAGGGGTCTTAGCCTTGCTACGTCTCAGAAAGGAGAAAAAAAAAGTCTGCTCTAATGCCCTTAAGCACTGACACTGAATACAAGTTTTTTAATCAGGGAGGGAGTTCGGTCACATGACAACGTCACATGGAAGACCTTTCTGTGTATCACTGTCTGTAACCATCCAGAACATTCCAATCAACTATACGGACGTTTTCAAAATGCTACACTGAGCTCTTGTCTATGGTTTCCAGCAAAAACTCTAGTCCTGATATTTAAATTCAGTTTGAAATTAAATTTAAGCATATAATCCAGATCTCGCCTTGCCTACACGGCACTCTTTGGGTTAGAGAACATAATATATTTTAGAACATATTTCAAAATAACTAACACATTTCAAAACTGCATAATGTTTCTATTTTTGTGAGTTTTATATAAAATGGAAGGAAAGTCAGAGTCTAAATGTGTCCTGTTTCAAGTTTGTTTTTATGCTATTTCTCCTAACAGTCTGGTTAATGGAAACATTTATGTCCTGCTAAAGAATGATGCAGGTTGACTTTGGGAGAAAATGCTGGTGGTATATAGGAATGTATTCATGAGTTATTTGCAGATGAAATTGCCTGTATGCTAAAAGGATTTCTTACCATAGGAGATGAAACCCTTTTTGAAAGGTTAAAAAAACAGGAGGATATGGATATGAAAGTTTTTAGCCTTTTTTTTCCAATGCAGTATGTGTACCCCAAGTGCAAAAAAAAAAAAAAATCTGTAGGAAGCCATAATGAAACCTTATTAACTATGAACTATTCTCATCCACACATACAGTTACATATACATACAGTATTTTTAAAAATCTTTTCTTTTTGGATACTCACAGATAAATGGAACAGGTCCCGTTTCGGGGCCTGGCAGCATAAACCTGTCAATAAGAGAGCAGACGGCTCGTTACTTTGTGGTCTTCCCCGGTCCTCAGCTGGAGACTCGGTGTGCACAATAGTCGCAGACAATATTACTTTTCCTCGTCCCAGCTTTCTCTTTGCAGCTTTTAAAAATCTGTCTCAAAGGAGCCTGTTAACCCTGAACACACTTTTCAGGGTTTCCTCTTTGTCTGGTCTGAATAGGCCAAGTTCCTGTATTTGCCAGGAGCTTTGTGACAGACACAATCTACTTTGTCAGTCTTTTTGTGCGATTTCACGAAGCAGAGAGCTGATATTTTTGGACTGGCTGAAAAGTCCAAATCGGTCATTCGCTCAAAAAAGTGAATCCTTATGTCATTTTCTTTGGATTTACATGAATATTTTTATTTCTAATTTTATAGCTTTTTTTTTTTTAAATTTCAAGAGTTCAAAGATTAAAGACTAAGACTAAGACTAAAGATAAGGTTGTTGAAGAAATATATGTGAGTTATTGAAAAAGTAAATATACAATGACTGTGCACTGGTCAACCTTTATGAACAATTAAATAGTTTTAAAAAGGGTTAAGGTTTACAAAAGCAATTTCAAAGAATACTGGAGGTCTGACTGACCTGTACAATGTTCTGAATGACATTAACTTAGTTTAACTCTTTGTTGCAGATTGAGTATGACTGTGAGAATACACCTGGAGATGTCTACAAGAGGACATTTGTCTTGTCTCATCGAAGATGATTGTGTTGTTTCTGAATACCACAAAACCATTTGAAAACATTACAAGTCACCATCATGAGAGAATGACATAAGATGTTTCTACCCCAGACTGCGTGCAAATCGCTTAAGAGAATTCACTGGTGCTAAGCCATTGTGCTAAAAGTGTCCAAGTTCAAGGGAAAGAACAGTGTTCCAAACTGCACTGCAAAGCATGCACAACTGCTTCTGTCCTAAACCGAAATACATGAGAGGTTTATCAGAGAGCTCTTGAAAAGGCATAGAGGTAACACCACATGTCACCACATCTGTGAGTGAATCAATAAGAATATGATTTGTGGTAAGCTTCTCTCACATTCACACATCATGAGGAAAATAATGACTTCGAGTCACTGAATTACAACCAGGCCTTACTCAAGAAGCTGATTCAGCTCTGAGACATAAAGCTTTATAAGACAATGGTTTACAGTCACAAATAATACATGCAGACAAAACCTCAGTCATCTACACACACACACACACACACACACAGCACATAAAACTGATGGGGAGTGTTTGCTTGCCTTGTTGATGTCTCAAATGTCCTTTCATAAATAAGAATTCTCTTTCACACAAAACCTCACCATCACTAGACCAAACCATTTTGGACAATGAAAAGAGCTATGTATCTATTTCACTTCTCTGGACACAGAGTCTGGCAAATCAAATGTCGTGGAGTTTGGTAGTTTGGGACACGCAAAAGAAAAATTGCAGGCTCTGCATTAAGAAAGCTGGTTTTATGGACTGCTCTTGGCATGTGGCAGCTCGTATAGTTAAAGCAGTGATGGAAAATTAAACCGGCAGATAGTACTGCAGATCAAAATGACCTAGAACAGTAGAATAATCACTCCAGAGAGCAATTAACTTGAGTAAGATGAATGAGCATTTCCATCTCTTATATCCTCTACATGTTTATGACTCCCACTTCCACTCTTCATAGTCTCTGAGTATCCAGGATATAATCAATTATTTCAGCAGGATAGTCATTAAACCTCCCTGCTGGCTTGAAAGATCGGTAATAGAAAAACCATACACTGTCAAACCAGTGTTTGAAGTGTTAACCACTTAACTTTTTTGGAGAGGTAGTTTGTGTAGCTATGCATTTTTTTAAAGTGAAAAATGAAAAATCTTGGTGATCAAAGTAAGACAACAGGCCACTTTGATAAGCAACTGACACATAAGTCTTGTGGAGGTGTGAGAATGTCATTATTGTGTTCATAAAGGGACTTTAGTGCATTAACATTGAACAGCTCAAGAATTTCCACAAGCCAACAGGCACTAACTTCCAAACTTAAGCAGAACGTATCGCAAAAACTCAACTGGCAATTAAAAACAGCTCTTTGCCTAGAACATAACAGGACATATTTGCTGCAGAAAGTTTTGTGGGACCAACAACAAGTTCTAGGAATGATGGTCTTTGTCTATTCATTTCCCTAATCAAATGTCATCTGTGGTTGAAAAAATCTGGAAACTTGAGTTTTTCGGTATATCAGATATGGAGTAGAAGCATACATCTATGTACTTGTTATGCAGTAATGGTTAGCTTAAGGCATACATTTGTCCTGGACTGAACTTCTAATCAGTCCAAACAAAGGGATTAATCTGGGTCAAATTCTGAGGAATGTAAACTGCTTTCCAAAAAAAAAAAAAATTAAAACACATGATTGCTTTCACCGCATAATTAACAGGAAATTAACAAAGCGTTTAACTTACAGGTGGATTCAGAGCAAAGAGCAGGGAAAGGCTAAACCCCGCCAGTGCCCATGCAAACAGAGCCTTTCAAACACAGAACATTTCTTGTTCTAGCACTTAGTGTGGGACTGAACAACTTGTTTTGTTTGTTTGTTTCTTCATGACTGTGATCAAAAGTGCAAGGCATCATAGTAATGAATAAGCCGGTATAATCTGCTCCAACCTGCTAATAAATCCATTTAATATTCTTGAGGCTCTCAGGCTTCTCTTCACCCTGTAGGCGCATGCATGGGTTTTCAATTTAAATGCCACAACATAACTGACTAACCCCAGCATCTCCCTGGGAGGTTGAACACTGTACCTTCAGTACCGTTATGATGAAGTGCTGTATAAATTACACGGTTCTTCTTAAACTAGCAAACTACTCATCTGACAGTTGTAGACGTACTGGGCCACTTAGGAATGTTGATTACATAAAGCTCTTTATGTATTTACAGAGAAAACACTTAAGAAAAAATTTCTCTGGAGGCTTCATTACTCTCAGGTGACTCAGTGAGACCTTTCATCTTTTATAAATCCCGAGACATTTTTTTGTGAAAGACTCTGGAGAGCCAAAAACAGAGCAAATGAAACACAACTTTGTTTCTCTTTTCCAGTTCAACACTATCGTGTAATGCAGCAGTCCACCTGGCAGACTGGTTAGCTGAAGTTTGTCCAGCCAAAAGAGCCACAGAGCTCTCAGCCTATAGACACAGAATTAGACTATTCACGGGCAGGCGATTAAGCACGGCAAGGCTGCGTGTTCTGCTGAGACTTCTGAAAAACTCTACAGTCCGAAGAATGCTTTATTGAGCTTTAAATGAGGGTAGGTATTTTTTTAAGCAAAATTCATTGACTCAGCTCATGTTAAAATTCAAACTATTTCTGTTATCAAGATCCAACATACTTTATGTATGTCATGTTTCATTAGAAGTTTCATTACACTCATTTCCAATATTATTCATATGAGATTTACCCTCCCTAGTTTTGGCAAACCTGTGTTGTCTACTGTTCACTGTATTACGTAGACATTTTGCTCAGAGAATATGACTTAGCTGGTTGGGTTGTGATCATTTGTGCATTCAGATGAAAAACTGAGACAGTAATATGTTCATGCACGATGTGATCAGTCTGCTAAAGACTGACAACACGCAGGTATGTAATAAAAAGAGGACATAGATCAGTTAAATATGAAAATATCTGCTGGCACATGCTGCATCTTGGCTAAGGGATGCCCACCTAAGCTTGGGTGCAAAGGATTTATAACTGATTAAAAAAAAAAAAAATGAACTTATGCATCTGTCCTATCTGCCATGTTTGATACTGGCCAAAGCAAAATACCCAAGTGACCGTTTCCTCTCACAGTGAATTCATTAATCAATCCTGCATAAGATCCTTTTTGTTTGTCTAATTCAGAGCTGGTTCAGTACTTATATCTTGTGTATTCAGGACATAAATTCAGGATATAATTCTTCATACCACTACAGAAGTAAAGATTACTGTAAATGTGCACTTGTATTGGTGCTGTCTGAGGATATGCAAGTTGCTATTCTGTTCACATCTTTAACGAAAACAACCCCTTGCAGCAGGACCACACAACAGAGCTCCGTTAATGTACACTCCTACAATAGAACTGGAATTCCAATCGTCAGATGCTCTGATTTCTTTGTGAGCACTGACTGTGGAGTTCAACAGCCTGCATTTTAATGAAAACACATCCCAAGCTCCTCAATGCCAGAGGACAAACCTGCCTATGAAAACATTTCAGTTCAAATGTTTTGCACAGTTAAGAAATAAAAAAATGGGACAAAAATCATGTGTCAAAACCTAATTTTCAGACGTGGGTTCCAAAGTTTGTCGTTTAAAGCATCAGAACCTCACAATTTCCCCAACATCTGGGCAAGAATGTGTAGTGAAAAATCATTGATATCACCTAAAACAAAAGAATCCACATTGAAATATTGTTCTATTGGTCAATGTGACAAATGACTAACAATAATAGTTGGGCAACAGCTTTGATACACTGAAACTATGCAAGCTATTTATTTTAATTTCTGTACATTAGGACCATGAAAAATACATAAACATTTTGATAATCTTTATTTTGTAGGGTAAAAAGTTACCATCTCAGCAGTAGACAATCTAATGCATACTTGTGTGAGAGGGCAAAAAATGGGGGGTTTGGGTTGATTAGAAGAAAATCACTGACATCAGTGTGTCAGCTCTTCTAAAGCCGTTAAGTTTAAAAGGTTGGCTTAATCTGACGGCTGGGCCATGAACCTCCACTTGGTCTGGAATTCCAACACAAAGCTTGCTTTTCACCCATGCCTGCAACTCAGTCTAACTGATAAGGCAGCTCGTCTGTTTACAGAGGAAAAAAGACAAACCGGGTAGGCACCGTATAATCGTTCGTATGATAAAAAGAAAATGGGGAAGATATGCAGACCATCTGTTCCCAGGAAACATCCATTTTCTTGAAGAATACACATGAACATACATGAAACTATACAAAAGCACATATTTTTTTGGCATTTCAAAACAAGGAAGGAAGAAAAACGCAAGCAGAGAGAAAGAGTGAGAGGGCACTTACCGCAGAGTTGAGCAGCTATTGAACTTCATAAGTGGGCACGAAATTCATCTTTTTATTTTTTTATTTATTTTTTTTGTGAAGCACCCGATCCGTTCCACATGGACATGTCAGACAACTCCCTTCCAGAGCAAAGCGGCAACTCTGAGACATCCCCCCCTGCCTCTGAACACACACATACACACACACAGTCACTAACTATTCCCCCACCTCCCTCCTCACTAGGGAACGGCTCTGAGTAGCCGGCACACTGAAGACCGGCTTCAGCCGTGTGCTGCTGCACCGTTTCTCTCTTCTCCAATCACATTTCTTCATCCTGAACTTAATGCAAGAAGGATGAAAAAAAAACAGCGAGAAAGAGAAGAAAAAGAAAAGCTCCCTGAATCTCAGCCCTTTAGAGTCCTGCCTGGATATTGGTCTACCTGGGGGAGCAGATCTAAGTTTTTTCGGGGCTTCCTCTCGTAGTTCATGGAAACAGCTCTGTGCGAGTGGTGGGAGGGGTAAGGAAACTGCGCATAATCCCTGCTCTGCTCAAACTTCCTCTCTCTAATAAGAGTCTCTGCCCCTTGTCTGAGCGCTGGAATGCAAAGGCTGGGCTACGAGAGGCCCAGTCACACAAGCCCCCGAGTCCCTTCACAATGACCCCAAGGTCATTGTGTGTGTGTTCGTAAGTGTGTGTGTGTGTGTGTGTGTGTGTGTGTGTGTGTGTCAGAGAGACAGATTGTGTGAGAGTGTGCACTCTATATACCAGTAGGGACAGACATTAATATGAACAATTTTTTCGATTTCTTATTTTTGGTTGTATTGTGATTGTTTTGGTTCTGCAATCTGAAATTTATATTATTACATCTAAAGAAGCAATAACAGCATTAGCTTCTGTGCATATGTTCCTTGTGTGTTTTTCCTGTATTTTATCATTAATAGAAAATCTCCAACTAATTCAAAACAGATTGCATTCCATCAAATTCACTAATTCACACAAATTACATTGAAAGCACTGTAAAATACTGAACATTGTTACATTTAAAAAGCTGCAACATTAGTTCTGTAAACAATCATAAAGCTTAGAGAAGGGTAATACAACACATTCATCACTTGACTCACTTGACACAAGATAACTTTTTATATCACTAAAAGCAGAAGAAACTAGTTTTGTTTTGCTTTGTTTTGTTTTCTTTTCATTTAAAAAATCCATTCTGGCTACACCTCTGTCAACACCATGTAAATCCAAGACATGAACAAGAATTTCTAGCCAGTGGAAAATCTGGACATTTAGGTGGGGCAAACATATATACCATGGCATAATGCCAAACATGGTTACTCAGCAGTAAGAGTGACATGTCCAAAAAGAAGAGGGATCATTTCCTGAGAGATATAAAAGGAGAATAAGGCACAGTGTCTCTGTCTCAAGGCTAATTTGGAGCTTTGATAGACTTTTGGTTTTTCCCTGTAATCTGTGAGCTGAACAGGAGTGTTTGGCCATAAACACGACCTGAAAAGGAACTCGCAAATTCCCATGATCAGAGTGTACTTCCTCAGCTCATTATGAGTCTATCACACTGTCTCAAGATGATCATAAGACAGGAGCATCAGGCGGTGGGGGAAACCTCCTATATCTCTTTTTCACTCCTCTCTCTCTCTCTCTCTCTCTATTCCCCTGGCTCCTCTCTCCGCTCCTCCTCTAGTCTGTCTGGGCGAATATCTGATTTATTTTCCAAGAAACTCAAAAGTTCAGACTGTGTACTCATTGACTGTTGCACTTGATCTGATTTGAAGTGTCTGTTCTTTCGGGGGGGCAAAGTGATTATTCTGATAGTCAGACAAAGACTGTATTACAGCATGTTTATGGATGTAATGTTATGATTTATTAGCTTAATTAAAGCTTTGAAAACTTAAAAATGGGCCAAACAGCCATGAAAGAATAAATAAGAGCATTGGTATACTCATAATATTAATGTTTTACTAAGGAATATATTCATTAATAGCCTAAGAGCACAGTACTCCATGTGCAAAATGGTTATGACAAGTCTAAGCCATGCATTGACTGGATCACTATAAAGTTTTGGCATAAAACCGTGCCGTGTGTCAGAATACTGTAATACATCTCTCGCCATAAAGCATGTCTTCACTCTGCCCTTTTCCAGAATAATCCTGGAGACTTATCAGACCCGAAGGAGACAGACCACCATGCTAAAGCTTAAAAGCAGACTTTGCAAACTGTACATTTGGACTTTAACCAACACAATTCTGACCATTATTGGACAATGAAAGGCTGTTCTTCATACTAAAACAATCTTTGGGGAGGAAAATACGTCGTTTTCTAGATGAGTCACATTATTTGGGAGAGATGTGGTTTAATATGTCTAAATAAGCATAAAATGTCTCTTTTTGATAGGCATCAACATGCTGCTTTTGCATAAGTCTGATCAGAGTTAGAAAAGACAATTTCTTTGGAATGAAGATAAAATAATAGCCAAATGATGAAATAATGTTTAAAATAACAAATTTTTATTCTTCCTAGATACTTCGGGGGGGGGGGGGGCACTAGTTTTCCGGTATGTAGTTCACATGAGGTAAGTAATGTTACTGAACTATTGCTATAGGGGGGGATGCAGGATTAAATAATTGCCTTCCCCCGTCTCTCTCTCTCTCTTTCTCCGTGTGTGTGTGTGTCAGTGGAAAGAGAGAGAGCGAGAGAGAGAGAGAGAGAGAGAGAGAGACAGAAGAGAGAAAATTTAAGATGAGGTTTGGTGTGACTCAGCCAATTTTAACAATGACCTTAAATCCACTGAGCAATGAAATAAGTCCAGGCTACACTTTGGCAGAGCTGGTCTAAAAAGACATTACACAACAGCGCGTTATTCGCCAGGCAATGTCATCTTATGCTAATGCATTTCTGGAAATAATAACTCACAATATGCTATTGGCATCGTAGGCTACGTTTCAATAGACCTGGCAGAGTGGCGAAGTGGGCAGGGGGACCATGCTTTGGCGGCAAACATTTTATGTAGACTTCAGCAAGGACAAATCACAAAAAACAACGCTATATGCAGACTTCTCAGCCAACGTCTGTTATACTTTCCGTTTATCACTCATCTTCACAGTAACTGCACGACATACTCTTAGGATGCATTTATGTGATTGCAACACGCATGTTTTATTACTATTTAGAAGTATTCTTTTATGTTGTTAATGTGGTTAACATGATCAAAAGGTTTTGGTTAGGCCTAAATCTGAATAAACCTCAGTGAAAACACCTCTGAGCAATTTAGATTAGCCTACTTTACAACCGACACAAAAAGCTTTCACGGACCTGTCGACCGATATTCTTACGCTCATTGTTTGCTGTGAGACTGATAAATAAGACAGGACACAAGAGAATGGTCACCGCGATTTCACAAAGCCGTCTCTCAATAAGCGCGGAGATAATCTCCCCGCCTGATACCGTATTAATAACCTTTTAATTAAAGCTAGGAGCGACATTGGACAAGGACTAAGCCGCCCCTTGCTGGGAAGTTTAGGAGGGATCAATACAAATCACCACGGCCTTGGTGTCATAAAATACAGGGGGAAAGCCTTTAAAACATGAACAATGTCAATAAAGGGAAAAAAGGGGGGGATACGGTAATCGCAGCCTTTATTCAAGGTATCATAACAAAATAAAGGAAATACCACCTTGAGTGTCTTGATGGAGTAACGAGGCGTCCTGAGCCACCAGAAATGCTCCAGTGTGCCTTTGTATGGATTCTACACTAATCTGAAACTCTGTGGAAAGAATGCCGCACAATTCTTCCACGAGACATTCTGCCGTTTGGTGTTTAGTGGGGGTGGCGGTGAAAAACAGTGTCTCAGGTGGGATTCTAGAATCTTCCACATGCGTTCAGCGAGGTTTGAAATCTGACAGAAACAGTATAGGTATTTTCACCGTTTTCACGCTCAACAACATTCAGGGACAATTTATGCCCGATAGACTGGCGCACGGTCGTTCTGACAGAGACTACTCCCGTCGGGTAAAGAATGCCTCACAACAGGATCAAGGTGATCGGTCAGAACGGCTTCGTGTCTCTATGAGCGTTTTCCGTGCCCTCTAAATGCACGCGAACCATCCCTGACTCTGCCAGAACTTCACTGTGGGAAACAAGCCTGAAGATTTGTTTTGGCGCGCGTCACACATGCACTCATTCGCTTGTTCAAAATAGTGTGAAGAATGATTCAGCAGACAATATGCCGATTTCTCACTGCTCTGCAGAACTGTGGATTAGTTACCTTCGCACTTCACTTGTAAACATGAATTTTAAGGCGTAATGAGACTGTTTTTGCTGTTACCTCAGCCATAGTATCTCTGCCAGTGAAACTCTGTGAACTGTTCTTGATTTTAAAAAAAATGCCTGCCTGTCTTCGCCCTACGTTCACATCGGCTGATTCAGAGTCGCTTGTCGGTTTTGCTCATCTCAACACAATGCGCGGACGTTGGCGTAGGTAGAGGAGTGTCTACTTTAGAGCGCAGGTGCCCCTAGCTGAACTTTCTCTCACCCTTACATGCTAAGATCACGCACGGCCACTGGTTCTTTTGTGAAACAGAAGAAAGTTGAATAGTTTTTATCACTGAAACTCCTCCCAAACACAACCCAACAATTACCCCTCTGTCAGTCTATCCCTCTCGACTTTTATATTTGAGATCTCAAACACGATGAGATGTTACTTATTTAATTACGTCAGGGACCACATTTCCGAGACAACACCTGCTTTGTACCCTTCATGCATCGGAGAGGACAAACAATGACGTGTTTTGTTGGTCAAAGAGTTCATGCAAGAGGTCACACGTTTATTTGTTGTTTATAGGGTTTATTTTCATGGGCAAAACCAAAAAGCTTTGAGCACCATTCACAAACAAATGTAACGTTGCATTAAGTGAACAAGACACATAAATATTTGTCTTTTTTCCTCATTATCCACAATAGTTTACAAAACAGTGAGACAATGATTACTCAGATACAAACAGACAAAGCACAGATTGTCAAAAAACATATATAATAGAAATCAAATGCCATGGCTGACAAGTAAATGGAGAAAAAGAACAACAATGACCTCATTCATTAGAGAGGAACACAGAGGGAGGAGAGGTGATATGATGAAACACTCTCTCTCTTTCTGTGTGTGTGTGTGTGTGTGTGTGTGTGTGTGTGTGTGTGTGTGTTGCACGGCGCTGGGAGGGTAGACTTCAGCAAAGCGAGGTGCTGGTCTCTCATCAGCTTGAGTCTGGCGCACAGGGGTCACGACTTGGTCATGAATCGCTTCAATCAGCTCGAGGCTGGAAGGGGGGGCCAGGGGCGGGGACCCGCGAGAGCTTTTGATCTCGCTTGCCCAGTCAAGCTGCATGGGTGAGGCATCTGTTAGTATTTCCTGCAGGTTGGCTTTGGCTGCGAGAGGGTCTGAGCTTAGGTCAAGAGCACTCTTTTATTTTTCTCTTGCGCTGTGATTCCTCCCCCCGCCCAGCTTTTTTAACCTCTTTGAGCATCCATAGTAGTCATTTTGCTATATAACTGTTAAATACAAAACTCGACAGTGAATTAATATTGCCATTGTTTTTTAACCCGTCTTTTTTCTTTTACAAGGCTATATGATGCTACAGTAAACTGCTAAGTAGGATTTCTTTGAAGCACATTCACTTTTCAATACTTTTGTCTTCACTCTTCATATCCACCGTATATAAAATCGCCTATCATATTCTGGGTTTGTTTGCACAACAGGCGATTTGCGAGATGCACACGGTCGAGCTTTTCCGACGCAAGAGACCCGTATCATAATGTATCCTCCGCTTGACAAATCAACTTTAAAAACCTCTGCACTGGAAAAGACAACTTTACTGTAATACGATACTCAAATGACAGTGGAAAAGCTATTGTATGGTTAGTGTCAGAACATAGACATTTGAAATGTAGTGTCACCATACGGTTTAGAGAGTTTCTTGACGCTACATGCTTTCTACCACAGGATATTGATGGTGCATTAAGTGGCTTTAAGTAATCGGATACTTTCTGGGTCGATTCCAGAGCCCGGCACTTTGAGCGGGGTGAAATAAGGACAATGAGAGCCGTTCCTCGGTGCTCTGTTTACACTTCACTCCACCTGTTTCCTTCACGGCTTCTGCTAATCGCAAAATATGCTTTCAAGACTTTGATGAAAGCAGGGCATTCGTTACGACTTTTTTATAATGGGAAGGAGGAGAATGTGTTAATTTATTATAGCCACGCGTCATATACTACTGTGGTTTATACAGTACGCTAAATATTGCCACCAACCATCACAAGCTCCATCGGAGACTTAAAACGAAGATATGTAGGCCTACAATCGTTTGTTAAAGTGTATGTATAACAAGAGAGCATGATGAAATGGTATGTTCATTGAACGAAGTCGCGTTTAACAATGTTGGCTGTACTTAAGTCTGACAACTGAAGCAGTGTAGTGTGATACATTGTTTTGGTCTTTCCATGCTTTTGCACCTCAAGAAATGGATTCAAAATTACGACGACTATGAGCTCTGTAAAATGTATTGATTGATTGATTGATTGCAAATCTCAGTCTCTTAGGGAAGGTTTTTTTGTTTTTGTTTTTTTAAAGTATATATAGGCCTATATGTGTATATATATATATATATATATATATATATATATATATATATATATATATATATATATATATATTAAACGTTCGTTAAAATTAAATAGGGTCTGGATGATATTAATGTCACCTTATCATCCTGCTCACTGTAAAACGTGACTACAGACTCTAACTGCGTCTTTAGAATGCAGTAGTCAGTAAAATGTCGCCACAGAAAAATGTGTCAGAAATAAATATTTCTCTTCCGAGGGCTGCCGAAAGAGAATGTAATTCAAAGACTTTGCTGCCCTCTGGAGATGGTAACGCTTCAAAACTAGCCCGCTGTACATACCCCGATGAGCCAAAACATTACGATCAGGACTGGAAGGATCTGCTGCTAATAACGTTTTGGTGCCAGATACCACAGGACACCCTCAGGGGTCTTGTATACACGGTATATACACTCTATAGAGTCCATGCCTCGGCGGGTCGGCGCTGTTTTGGCGGCACACGGAGGACCAACATCATATTAGGCGGGTGGTCGTATTATGTTTTGGCTCATTGGTCTGTATGTTCAATGTACTGTATTTATAATTTATCTCGGAAAATACAGCCTCGCGATATTTCATGTATCTGATATAGTTTCCTGCCAGGAAGCAGGAAACTATATGTATTATTTTTCACAGAACAGTAAACCAATAAAACTTATTTAGAAAAATCATGGGATATGGTTTTCCATATACACACAGACTTCATTGTCTTTATATAAACTTGAATTCAAAATAGGATATAATTACAGACTTGTGAAGAAAAATTAGAAAAAAAGAAAACATATTTATGTATGTGCATAAATATTTATGTTCACACAAAAACATACATACTCATGTGTATTTTTTCTGACAAGGGTAATCAAATTATTTTCAGTAGTTGTTTAAAAAAAAAAAGAGGAAGAAGAAGAAGAAACGTCCTTGCAGCTTTGAGCGCAATTTTCGAGGACAGATTGCAGGCAACCAGCGATGTATTACATGTCCCAGAAGACGTTCAGAGATTCATCTTTGGCTATTTAAGGCCAACAAATTCATCCACTGAAGGCAAACTCAGTGCTCTGAACCCACTTCAGGGACCTCTGAGACTTGCGTTTTGTGTGGGTTTTGTGGTGCAGTTTGTATTCCATTCCTTGGAAGAGTGATCAGCTCTTAAAAACAGAGCGTTTGACAAACAACCTAAAGGCCTTGTGATTAATTCAGATTAATTCAGCAGATCTGCTGAACACATTCTCTACTTTGCTAAGGACTTTCATCTTGTCAGTGCTCCTTCACCATTAAGCCAGTTTATTCAATGCAGTGTCAATCAGAAATAGTTTCATGGATGTCTATGTGTTTAACATACAAATAATCCAAAGTCCACTCAGTGAGATCTGTAATCTTACTATGACTTTGGAATTATCTGTCCCACAATCCCCACAACGACATCAAAGATCTGTTCTATCATGAGAATTGTGTTACCATGCTCACAATGACATCACAGATATTATTTTATCCTCATAGTGACATTACAGATCTGTCCTGACATCGCTAGAATGACATCACAGATCTCACAGTCTTACCATGTTGTCAGTGACATTACAGATCCATCCTATCATGCCCATAGTGACATCACACATCCAACTGTCTTACCACACCCACAATTACATCATTGATTAGTTTTACCATCCCTACAGTGACATCACAGATATGTCCTATCATACCCACAGTGACATCAGAGATGTTACTGTCTTACCACTCCACTGATGACATCACAGATCTGTCCTGGGATGGCCACAGCGACATCACAGATCTTACTTTCTTACCATTCCGATGATGACGTCAGAAATTTTACAGAGGGCCTGATATCCTACATATCCCATTCATCTGTCTGCATGTCAGATAGATTCTGGCCAGTCTTATGATCAGCATGATACACTCACACAGCTGACACAATACACTGACATCACGATCGGAGGCAGAGCTTCAGTGCTAAAACATTTAATGTGAAAAGTGATAAGGGGATGATTTCATGTTAGAAGACTCATTATTTTTCTACATTTTTAGAATAGTTTTAACACATTATAGTACTCTCAAATACCTGTATAAATCTTATTCCAAATGTAAAATGCAATTACATTTTAATTTGTGGCAGTATTTAAATTACAGAAAATAAAATGTTAGTGTCAAAACCAACTGATCTAATACAATTACATTTGGACACTACATCAATTATACTGAAAAAACGGCAAGACTTGTTTGACTTATTTGTATGTTCTCACACCTAAAAAGAAAACGGTGCATTTTTTCATTCTGATCAACAAGAGAAGCGAAAGAGAAAACATGTTTTGTTGTAGTGGCATTAGGTTTGAAGGAGAGGTCTTTGCTCATTGTTTGCAGGCCCCTGTGGTTGTTTTGCCGTCACACACTGTGCTGGGATCCTTTCCACCGTCTCCTGTCTTCCCTGTCTTGGAACACTGCTGGATGGAGCAACCCAGTCTGTCTGCCAGCAGGAACGGGCTGAGATGGCAAAACTGCAAAACACCAGATGCCGGAAACAGTGTGTAAGCTTCATTATCCAAGTTTCTGACTTTCTCTCTCCCTCATACACACACACACACACACACACACACACTCTCTTACCTGTGAGGGATTAGGGTCTTGTTTGTGTTCCGGAGTATCTAACTTTTGGATTGAGAAGTCTACAGAGAAACGGCTGAGCTGAAGTATGGCTGCCATTTCTGCATCTACCTCCACTGGTGCACCTGTCTGTAAAGCCCAAAGAACAAAGCACTGCTGATCATTCACAGGATCAGCCTGAAGGGTCCACTAGAGCCACCCAGAGCCTGTTCAGAATAGCACAACTGGTGTACCAATGGCTCACCTGATTACTGAGAGTGAACTGTGAAACTTTTTCTCCAAAGGAGTATGTGAGCGGATGAATGACTGGCACAGTCTTAATCTATTATGGTGTTAATTCCAATCCCTTCCTAATAATCGTGCCATCCCAGTGAACAAAAGTATTGCTTAAAGAATTAATCCTCAAGAGAGACAAAACTAATGTCAAAGCATTTGTCTAAGCCTGGTCAAAGTGAAACCAGACAAGGTGGTTTGAATACCTTAAAAACATGCGAGGCATCGAACTCCAGCTGCTCCGCACAGTCCAGTACAGTCCCTCTGTATGTGACCACAGCTCTAGTCTTCACCAAGTCTCTGGGAATTTTAAAGAAACGGTATGTTCCTGACGCATACTGAACGTCTCCTGTGCAGAACATTAATAATAAAAAAAAAATACAATTAACTAATGAAACAATGTTGAGAAATCAATGTAAAACATCAAGCCTCAAATGACATGACAATGAGGACCAAAACTACCATGTGTGAAGTGCTGGCAGGTAAAGAATATAAAATATATATATATAAAACTACTGGATACCTACATTTCCCTCAGGATCAGTAAAATATCTATCTATCTATCTATCTATCTATCTATCTATCTATCTATCTATCTATCTATCTATCTAAAGAGCATTAGTCTGTAAGGACAGTGAGACACAAACTCAAATTGCTTTAAATTGGAAAACAGTTATTTGGCAATGGATCACTGAAAAGATGACAAAGTACATTAGAAATAATCTTCAGTTACCTGTTTTTTTCTGGAGATCAGGGTTATGCACCACGATGCGACTGGAGGACACTAAGCATGGGGTGCTGAAGCCAATCTCCTTAGTTAAAGAGATCAGGTCTTGCCAGTAGAGGGCACCAGCCATTCCCTCACCTTAAAAGCAAGGAGCCAAAAGTCAGAGGGTAAGTTCGTACTGGTTGTGATATAAAACTGACCAATCACTAATGAGCACAAGGCATGAATTTGTTATTATGTTATTTATATTTATATATATAATCTTAATCATAGGAGCTTTATGAATGCCATAGTGTCCTTTCAGAGGTAAAGCATAAGGATTCATGTGTACCCCACAAAACTTGGTCTTCTTTAAAAGATTCTGGGACAACTTTGCTTGCATACATGTCACTGAAGTAAAATTCTCCTCCTTCCTGTAAAATATGAACCACATGTGTGTTATCATCCATAATATAACCCCAGTGAACAATTAATTTATTACAATACACATAAATCAAGAGCTTATCAAAAGAATTTACCATACACATTAAAGTTTTGTATTATTTCAGTCTGTTTTAACAAATACAATATTCATTTTAAACAAATGCCTGAATGTTTTACAATTTCATTCACTGTCATCTAAGAGAAGACATTTAACCAGTTATTACCTACACTCAGTTTAAATTAAACGTTTGTTGTCACACTATTTCAGCATTTCCTGTGAGGTAAAGGGCAAGGACAAAGTAAATGAACAAAACAACTGTTAGCGAAAGGGAAATGTTCACCTTGAGAGCTTGGTAGGCTTCTTTCAGTACAGCTCTCTTGTCAGGACACAAGCATATCACACAGTTTGACCTATGTGACAAAGTAAATGCGAAATGCAGACAAAGACAACAAAATCATTCCTAACAAGTCATTTTACAGATTCCGTTTTCATCCTAACATGAGACTCTTTGAATTTTCAAAAACTGTCCAAACAACTTAGGCAATACCAGAACTGAACTCATCCAAGTCCAAAAACTTACACAATGACATCCAAGGAATTGCTCTCTATGCCTGCGTCCCTAAGTCTTTCCATGTATCCCTGAACAAACTCCATGTTTGGTTCCTCATAGCCAAACTTTTCTTGATGGTACTGTACATATTTCTGGGAGATGAGAATCTGACAAAGAAACATTTATGTGTGCATAGTGTAATGCACCATGTATTTGTGTAACACAGGTTTGAACAGAAGGTATCGTAGTGTTTAAGTACCATTTCTTCAGTCATGTCTAAGCCAGTAACACGGCCATCCTTCCCCACTAGTTTGCTGAGGACATAGCAGTCTCTGCCAGATCCACTGCCCAAATCCAGGATCTTACAGCCCTCCAACTTCTCAGGGATCACCAGACCACACCCAAAGTACCTGAGAAAATGGCAAGAAATCCCTTGTCTCTCCTGGGCTCTTCCTTCACCTCATAATGCTCAGAGTTTATGTATTTCACCCGTGCATTCACATTTATTTTAAAAACACAGAGGGACACATTCTTAAGCCTCACTATCCCTGCAGAAAAGACTTCATCAAATAAGGAGGGACAAAACAGAAATGCAAAAGATATTTGTGATCCATATCCTGCAGATTCGTTACTTCAGCAAAAAGGTGTCTTCACTAGGTATCGAATCAGAGGAATACCTACTTAGTCAATCTGTTGATTTCAGGTTCGACTTTTAACTACACATTAATTGTGTCAGAACTTAAAATCACTTATATGACGAAAGTCAAGACAGCCATTGAATGGCACATGCGTGGAACTTCACAAACTCACAGAGCAAAATTTGAATAACTGCATATATCTGCGCATATCACATAAGCGCGTGACCAAAAATCACCTTACCGACTGCACACCTCAGGATGGACGTGTTTAAGGGCTTCAGCTGCGCTTTTTGGAAGTGGTCGAGCGGGCTTTGAACATGTCGCGTTGGTCTGTAAATCCGATGAAGTTTGCAGGCGAGAGCCATAATAACTCTGACCAAGAAAAAATCGAACCAGAATAGAGGATTGAATTTTGTTTCAGTTACACTGGTGAGAGAAAGTTCTTGAGAGACTGGATCACAGCGACCTACCTTCACATTCTCGTGCACAACTGACGCCATATCTCTCGAATTCGGATTTTGCCTGTTGTGTAGCCTGCATTACAAAGACATGACACAAAGTGTTAAGTCTTTAATCCACTATCACTACCAGTGACAAATGTCAAATTAGAGTACCTCTGCAATAACGAACTGCTCTCCTGAAGAGTTGTACTGAGTTTGGCTGTCTCAGTTGGTCGAGAACATTTAAAGGCTTCCACAAACGCCTCTACAGAATAATGCCAAGTATGGATGATAATGCAGAATCAGGCGCCACAAATAAACGCGATTTAGAGTCTAGTGTAAACTAAAGTCCACATTCGTCGATTTGTCCTTTAGACTTAAACGCCTCATACACAAATGGTAAAAATATATCGACAGCAAAACGAACACGTGACGATAGCTTAATAAAATCATAAAAACAAGAATAAAAGTAAAATAGATTTCAGAATATGCCTTTTGTTGAGTGAATATGCGTTTTAATCCAGAGTGCGAATTGTACAATGACAATCGGGGGGGCAACTTTTTCTCCAGGGCTATATAACACAAGATATATAAATGTTTCGACGCCGCCGAACTGTTTTTTTTTTTAAACCCCTGTTGGGGGGGAGGTCAGACCACCTCAGTCTACCCGGAATTCGAACCATGCTTTAATCGATTTCATATACATACGTACAAAGTAGATGTAATCCCCACAACAGAGTGACTTCACAGAATTCCTTTGGCTTGCTACGGAACTCAAATTCTTGGTGCCACTAGGTGGTGCAGTATGCGCGTGCTCTACTTCCTGTCTGAGAGAGTAGTTCACGGAAATGATCTAGTGCCTTTGTGATTGCTTTTTCACCCCTAACGGCGAATTATGCCCGCGTGTCAAGTGTCAGTTTTTCAGTGTATCAGGATAGCCTTAGTCTTTGAGTGTATCAGGAATCTGATCGCCATTCTCTGATTGAGTGCTCAAAGAGTGCAGAAGATACCACTGGGGTCCTGAGACATTAATGACAAATTATTCTGGTGCCAATTTGTGACAGCCGCCTTTTGTCCCCATGTAGGCCAAATCACCTCATCTGAATCCATTATAACGTTTGTAATTACCCTTGGTTGGCAGAAAATTGATTCGTTCTTTAAACTGACTTAAATCCAGCCTTCCTACAACTTGTGGCTTTTATAACACTGTTGTTTCTTTTGTCCCACTGTAAGCATCACCCTGGACTTTGACCTGTCAAAACACATACTGCATAAAAATGTTTAGTTACACACTGCGCCAGGACACGCACTGTTTTCTAAGCAAAGGCAGGCATGTCAGGCTCAGCAGTTTGATTAATGTGAGATGCAGTATCATAGGGACCTAGCATAAAAAAAATCACATTAAAAAAAACAGTCATTTTGAGAGACAAGGTTTTGGCCAGTAGCCTCACTGTCAGAATGTATGAGAGTCTATTAGCCAGGCCCTGTGCACAGGTGTGTCATAATGAGGAAAGCTCACACTCAAACTGTGAGGAATCCAACTCGCAGAGGCCATGAATAGGGCCCCAGAACTTAATATACCGCATGATACCATGCATTCAAGTAAAGTGATATGAAGTACACTGTAAGGCGATTGTGATCTGAGGGACAAAAGGGAGATCAAAATCTGAATTTAAAAAAAAAAGTGCGCGTATGGATTACTGTCATCCTTTCATGTGTTTGTGGGGAAATAATTTGATTAAAGCAGCACAATGCAGGGAGTGGGAGGCTGTCTTGGCACAGTTTGGAAGGCTTATGAGGAAGAGCCCTGACACGCTATGATGAATAAAGACATTGTTACTCTTCCCTCTCGCCAAGCTCAAAGACTCTTCCCACAGAGCAGTGGTTGACATTAAGGAGATTCAGTCAGCTGTGACCTCCTTATGGCCCCACTGTCCTGAGTTTGCTTCAAAAGAATAGGTTGCTGTCTGCTCTAGGGTGGGCCAAGCGATGTCTGCCTCCATGTAAGCAAATATCTGTGGGACACAGCATGACAGAAGATTTTTTTTTGTTTTTCAGAGTGAGAGATGCTGTTTGTCTCATGATCCATTCTAAGTCAGGTCGTTTTCTGTCATATAAAAAATTTATTAGATGAATTTTGCAACGGAAAAACAGTTGTTTTTCATAAATTTGCTCAGTGAATTAATGATGACTAGAGAACAGTCTTAACAAGCAGGTCATCCACACTATACATGTCTTTGGGAATTCACATCTTCCAAGGGCGGGCCTACTTTTTTTACTCTTCATGAAAAAAGCCAAGCAGAACACATTTTGACTGGTCAAAATGGAAAGTAGTGATTTGTGGCCTCAGATTAATATTTATACACTTTTGTAAACAGAAGAGTCAGACAAAGTCCGTATATTGGTACTTAATCTACATCAGTTTTTATAGCAACCACAGTTTGACAATAAAAAGCACGTTTTTAAGTGACTCGTTGAGAAAGAGAGATGTGTTCTGAGGTTGCACTCTTTTGACAGAGCAGAGTGTCTTTTTTTGTTGACATTCTTTTGTGTTTTTGCAGTGGTAGATTGTTGGTCACCTGACCTTCCTGTCCCTCTAACTTCGTAATTCATAAATGATGTGGTTTGATGAGAAGGATTTTTAAAAGGATGGGAATGGGTTTTTGTTCCTTTCAGCACCTCCCTCCCTAATTATTGGAGTTACAGAGTTTGATCTGTTTCTTAATCAAAACTCTTTCCTTTGAATCAGTGACCTTTTGTTCTTTCTCCAAAGTCCATGGCCGGGCCACAGCAAGGCCAAAACTTCAAAGTGAAGATTTCCCATATAACGTTTTTCTTTTTTTTCTTTTTTTTCCCTTTCCCCTCCGTTCCCTGACAAACGGATCATTGTCAAGTTTCAAAACTTGACCCCGGTTTCAGTCCCAGACTTATTTGTTTAATTTTTCTTCCTTTTTTTTTGCACAGTCCAAGCAAGCAAGAGGTCATTGCCAGTTCAAGCCTGACAAACATGTACGCGGGAGAGGGTTCATTGCCAGACCAAAGGTTACATCAAGTTTAAGGAAAGGGTAATCGTTGGAAGATCAAATAAAGGGGAAGTTTGGGGGAGGAGAGTGGACGTGTACAGTGTGACACAAACGGCCTTCTCCTCAAAAAACAAAACCCTACTGTTCGTCCAGAACACATACGCATGTACGTGCACACACACTCACACACGCTGTACTGCAAAAACAAGGTCTCACTTAACCTTTGCATGACTTTTGAACTATTGAGGTTCGTGAAGTCCATTGCAATAGATTTTAGGTAAGTTATGTACCTAATGGAACAGAAATTATACCAGAGAGGTGATGATTCATAACAGAAATGCACATGAACGTCATGAATGTCAAAAAATCATCAAAATAGGGTAATTCTTTACCACATAAAACCCCCACAATCTTGCTGTCTCTATTTACATGTTTGCACTGGCACTTAGTTGATTTAACATATTCTTGTCATTTACATCAGCAAATCTGGGTCACAAGAGTCTCTTTCAAGAGGCCTTTTTTTATTTGATCATGAATAGAATATTCATGATCTCTTTTAGCAAGAAAATTCAGTGTTTGTTTTTTCAGAGGATTAAATGGATAGGAAGTAAGTTCATCTTCGACGAAAACATAGTTTCGTGCTGAGATTGAGGAAACACAGGATAATACCACTATGGCCCACGTAGAAACTTGAGTGGTATGCACTGAGAAATGTTGTAGGTAAGGTTACTAACTGTCTTCTGAGAGCTGAGTGGTATGTGTCATGAGGATGGAAAGGGGGCATTGACTCTGTTGTGTGTGTGTGTGTGTGTGTGAGCACACACACAGGGCTGTATTCCAGCTGAGGAACTCAGTGCGGCATAAATCACGTGCGTGATTTAGAATTTCCCTCTTTAGTGCGAGGGTCATTAGCTATCTTCAGCCATGCAGGGTATACTTTATGTGTGTCGTTATACATCAGCGGATTCGTGCCAACTGTGCAACTTTCTTCAATCCAGCAACAAAAAAAGGCAGGCAAGCTCTCATCCAATTACCAGTGAGAGGACCTGTGAAATTTCACCACTACAGATGTGGAGTGTGTGTCTGTCACTTATGCTCTGCTCTGACACTGCCTCTCCTATTATTATTATTCATTTCACCATGTGAAACTATATTTTCTTTTTTTTTCTTTCCGAGAAACCAAATTCAGCCATGAATATGATTGAAAATGTTTTGGTTTTTTTTTCTTTTTTTCCTTTGACCTTTTTGTCTTCCTGTGTAGGATGAGACAGCCATACAGTTTTTTTTCTGTCTCTCACTCCCACTGATGTCATATGAGAAGCCTGGTATAAAGTGATAATATCTCTTTTCAGAAGCCAGGCTCAATAAAAATAGAAGTAACACACATATGAGACTGTGTGAGGTATCGGTAACGACTGAAAATTCAGACTGACTCCCCTTCTCTTTCTCTTTCTCTCTGTGCTCAAACACAGGATGGGCCCAACTGGTACATGAACAGGCCCCTACATCTTCCTTTGTGTTCACATTTCTCATATATTTTATTTCGTATTCATCTCTAAATTAAAGAACACTATGAAGAAAAGTATCTTTGAGGTATTTATGGCCATTTGCTGCATCTGGTTTGTGCTATATAAACGAATTCACTATCCACTACAAATCCAGGTCCGTTACCGTCTTCTCGTGCGTGACACACATACAATATACAAAAATACTCAGTGTACATTTTTAAAAAGATCCTGTTAATATGCCTCCCTGCCCACACACACACCTCTCTGCTTTAATCTTTCTAACACGATTCCCTTGTTTTCTCTCTCTTTTTTTCTCACACACACACATGCACATGCTCTCACACACATACAAAAGAGGACACACATAATGTGACCTATTTTTATTTTTATTTTTTAAAAGGGTTTTGTGGGGGAGGGGTGAATTGCCCCATTGCCCCACTGTGATTAACAGTGCAAGCAGACTGAAGGCATTGCATTTGATTGGCACAACTTCTCCTGCCTACTCTCTTCCTGTCCTTTTCAAGTGCTATGAAAAACAAAAAACACGAATGAATCCGAGATTGCCTGCCCTAGATTTTCATTTGAAACCGAATACCAAAGAGTGTTTGAATCCATTATTCCACACCCTGAATCACTAGGTTGGAAGAAGAGCCTTCGGACTCTGTGTCAGACAAAGGCCTGGTTTCCTGCATACGTTCTGCTTAATTAGTTCATACACTCTGATAACCTAGCGTGTTTTCCTGCATTTACACACTTGCATTCTTAGGCAGAAATTGAGGACATCACTCATGCTTTTTACCAATTTTTGAAAAATGTGGGGTTTTTTTTCATGAATACAGAAGGCATCTGTACAAAAACAGAACAGTGTGTATGAGTAAGATTGTCTGTGTGTGTGTGTGTGTGAGAGAAAGAGAGAGAGAGAAGAGAGTTGCTTTCCTGAGATACAAGCTTTGTGCCTGAGGCTGCTTGTGCTGTCTTGCAGAATGTGCCTGTCTTCTCTGCCCCCCCCCCCTTTTTTTTTTTTTTACAGGCCACTGATCTGCCTTGGTGTTGACCTCACTGAGACATGAGGGCACCTCTGTCCTAACACTTCTCCTCACACCTATGTCACATCAACAAGCAAGAATTGAGGTCAAAACCTAGGGCCCAACAGAGAATTTAGGTCAGCAGTGAGATTTAGATATGGCTCTGGGAAAAAAAGGAACACCGCTTATGTGTCTCACCCTACCTGCTATTTTTATTGTGCATATTTGTGATCGTATTTTTAGATGTACAACATCTTACAGCATCTTAAATTATGCTGTGAATGCTTAATGATAAATTTGATCCAGCTGTACCCAACATTAGTGCAACACATTCTTGATTCAAATTATTAGCCATACAGTTTACAGAGGTAAATTCTAACAGAAGAAGGAGCCACATAATGTAGCTGCATTTGCTACCGATAAAGCTTAGTACGAACAGCTGATACAGTTGATAAGAGTGGTATAAAAAGTATTAAAAAAAATCTGAGGAGACTGAATTGTGTATGAAATGGGACAGTCCTTGGGGCAGTGCAAGACACAGAGAAATGGTAAGGTTATACTGATTGTGCATTTTAGAACTTTATTCAAAATCTCTGCAAGTAAACACCAACAAATGAAAACATTTCAAAAACGATGAAACCACAATAATAATATTCAATATGTTGCAGATTGGCTGCATGGAGAAAAACAAAAAAATTCTAAATATGAGGTTAATATATATATATATATATATTTTAATAACCTCAAAGTCATCCATCTTAGCACTGTATTCTACATACCATGATTGTTCAACCTGCTTGGGTTTTCTCTTTTTTTTTGGGTTGTAAAAAATAAGAATAAAAACAAAATAAATATCTGTATCCACATTAGTTTCAAAAGTTTTAATACTCTTACTTTACTCAGTTTATTTTTCCATTAGCAGACAGTTCACAATATTATGTAATCGGCTCCATGTCAAAAAAGAAAGAAAGAAAGAAAGAAAGAAAGAAAACAACATATGCTTAAGACGTCATTAGAATCTTCCTGTGTCCTGTAATAACACAGGGATCCTTCACATGCATCTGCATGCAAACAGCCAGCAGCGGACTGGAGAATATCTGACATGACACAACATGTTGCATAACAGATTTTTTTTTTCAGTTTTACCTTGGGACACATGCAAAATAAGGACTCAAAAAAAAAATCTTTTTAAGTTCTGTACATTAGCACACAGCGCTCACTTGTGTACTTTCTATAGGAAAATTTCAAAACTAAACTTTTTTTGTTTTTTTTGTTTGTTTGTTTTTTCAAATTTTCATTCTGTACAAAATAGCTGTCTCTCAAAGATAACGCTATTTACATAAAATTTTAGTTTATAACGAGTCTTTTACACCAAGAGAGGAAAAGAAACAAAATAACACGTCCATATGTCAAACATAAGACTCCGTAATGTCACATAAGCAAAAACATAATTATGTCGGAGGGGAATGGCACTCGTTCCATTGTTTAACCTTCAGTTTGCTAACACACCCATAAGACTGAAGGGGTCACCCTTAGGTCAGCACAGACCACGAAAAGACTTCTGTCTTGATTTGTCAGTCAGATTAGCTAGCACATTCATTTTTTTTTTTTTCCCGTACAAAAGAAACATGCAGCTGCCAAGATCTGTCGATTACTTTAGACAGACTACTACACTCCAGCTGACCAAAGAGAAGTCTGTCTCCACTTGGCACTGTTATATGCCTAGAATCAAAACAGCCTTAAAAAGTAATAAATAAAAAAGGCATTTTTTTATTTATTACTAAAATGTAAGCTAATAAGAAACTGTGTTTTATTACTGGTGCAATCAATGAAAACATGACAATAACATAATGTAATATGGAAAAAAGGGAATATAGCATATTTCATAGATCTCAATAGACTGAAACCCAGCCTGTCTATAAGAGGACCATATTAAACCTACTGTTATTCACCATATTTCTCATTTCATTGAATCCTTCAATAAAACCAAAGTTTGGCAGATCAAAAAAAAACATGACATATCAGTCATATTTAAATATCTTAAGCATATCTATTCCAAACTATCCAGAATAGTTGGGGGAATAATTCACTTATTTGTGATCTGCAGATTAGGTGTAAAAACTTGGTTTAAATTGTTGAACCTCAGCACCAACAATACGGCATCAATCTCTGCAAATCGTAACGTTTGTGGTGCACACATGTCTGTATACATGCCATGAAGTACATATGAAACAACATAAATGCTACTAACGACACATAGTTATGTCAGTAAAACATGTTTGCATTTTAAGCACGAATTTCAAATGTAAGCCTCATTTAATGCAGTAACTATATGTAACCTTTCAAAATACTGCCCTGGAGAGTGCTCCAGAGTTAATCTGTGGTCAACATTGGGTAGCTTTGTAATGCAACTGAAGATTTTTCAGAGATTCCGTTTCCATCTAGCGACAAACAAACGAACATAAAAAAACCTAGCCAGACACAAAGTGAACCACATTCAGTTCAAGGACAGTTCTTCTCTCTAACAACAGTTTCTCACTACTGTAACTAAGATTTTTTCAATGACCCGTTAAGCCGCGCTGTGTCACGGCTCTTGTGATTTTGTGAGTTTTGTTTCAGGTTCTGTGAATAGTCAAAGGCCTCAGTGTCAGATACAGTCTCTTCTTTCACCTTTAACTGCATTCTGCATTGACTCACCCCTGACTCATACTCTCTGCTCTCTTTCACCAAGTGAACATTACCCCGTTGAAGCATATAGTACAAAATTGGATTGGCCTTAGTCAGCCGTGGAGAGTCAGGTTGGCAGTCCTGTTTTTCCTCTCCACCTACCTCCCCTTTCACAGAATCCTTTGTGTCCTCTTTCATGGCCTCAGCTTTTGACTTAGGAGACTCCCAACGTGTCCCAAGTGCACCCCGGGGAGATTCTGGACTGGTGTTACCTTCTAGCCCAGCAGAAATCTTGCTGTGATTCTGGTCCTTTTGAAAGCCCATAAGTTCACTGTTGTGTCTCGGTGTCTTGATTGTGCTCCTATCAAGCCTGCCCTGATCCATGGGAGGACTAAAGGTACTCCTTGGCTGAGACAACTCCTTCAAGCAGTTGTCTGAAAGAAGGAGCTGCTTGAGCACGTTGAAACCTTGGCTGTCACTGGGAGGGGACTCAACTGGAGGAAACCTTGCTGGAGGACTGTCTGCTTCAGGTGGGCTTGATGGCTCTTTGGGCTCAAGGCTCTCAGGTCTCCCAGAAGTAGAGCAATCTCTGCTAATCTTTTGGTTGCAGGATCTATCTGAAGTTCCCCCTGACTGGCACACTTCAAAGTGGTCCTCTGGCTCCACTGAAAATTTCCGCTTCTTAGGGATGGTTGGACCCTGATATTCGTGTGGTTCTATCTTAGTGATGCCATGGTTTGAGTCCTCTGGTGTGTCTTGAGGAATGGCTCCAGCCTGTTGCTTTAGAAGGTGACTGAGAATGCCATCTTTGGGCATGACCTCCGGGGACAGTGGTTCTTGTTTAATAATTTTGTGGCTAAGGGGATTTTGGCTCTGTCTGCTACCAGCCTCCAGAGGTACACTCTGGCACTCTTTGGTCTCTTTGCCATTATCACTCTCATGATCCTCCTCGACTGCCTCAGTTTTAACTGGAACATTCAAATATGCTCCGTTAAGGTGACAAAGGCTATTTGTCTGATTGGGCTGCTTCTCAAAACAGGTACTGTAACCTGTGTCTCTCTTTCGCTTTCTATCGGTCCGTTCTTTTTGGGAAGCATTTCCCAAAAGAAGCTGAAGTACTGTACGTCTCTCTAGGAGATTCTCAATCTCTGACACGTTTTGGGAGGATTCCGGTGCAACTGGAGCCCTCACCTGGGTTCCCTCTGACGCTGGGGTGTTGTTCCTCTGCACTGGAGCAGTAAGCCTTTCCAGTAAAGTCGCAGAATGGTCGACATTCAATTCTTGCATTTTCCTTTTACCAGGGGGGAAAGACGTCGAGAGAGGAGAAGGGCTTGCAATTTGTTTTCCGCACTGAGCTAAATTCTGCAACAGTTTACTGGCACTGAAAGCTTGTCCTTTGACACTGCTTTTACTAACGAGTGGTTTATTTTTACAAAGATCCAGAGGCATAGACTGTGCTGGGGGAGAGCCATATATGATGTATGGAGATGCAGTACTGTTGGAGTCTCTCCTGTGAGGGAATGTAGGTAAGATTTGAGGACTTCTACTCCCTAGCTCATGCAGTGGGCTCATTGTCCTTTTCTCCTCACATGCTCTTGTGGTGACGAAAGCTTGTCTGACCGTAGATGCACTGGAGGCCTTAGGGATTATGGCAGGCTGTAAATCTGGATTAAGCAGACCTTTGTTTACCTTCTCATTATTCTTATGATCCAGGAGCAACTCCAAAAGGGTAACCTTATGGTGAGGTTTCATTTCTGGGCTTCTATCAAGGTCTCTGGACTCTACAGTGACCACTGTATGGGGAGTCTCAGGCTTTAACCTGTTCAGCTGAGACTCCATGGGTTTGTCCAGAACAGGAGAGGATGATGATGATACTGTTGGTGCACTGGCTCTATTCTTTAAAGAAAGGTCAATAGGAGAACAAGTAGAGTGGACGCTTTCAGCATCACTGTGAAGACTGCTGTCAGGGTTTGAGTGCTCGCTGTCAGAAAGCGAGGGGGATTCTTGTCTCCTGAGGGTGCTAGAGTCCTCCTTCAGGTGACCCTGTCCATTGATGCAGTGCTTTGTATTGTGGTTGTTCAGAAGCTGAAGGAGGAGGCTACTGCAGTTTGGTGTTGGCCTGCTGCCGTGTCTCTCAAATGGACGCCTCCCTCGTAAATGATGACTTGCTGGTGAAGACCGAGCCGCCAGGCTTTGCCCAGAAGTTAGGCTCAGTCTGCCAGAGCTTGTTGACATTTGGGGGGGTGTCCCATTTTTGCTACGTAAGGAGCTTAGTGTTTCCGTGGTCATCTGAGGTTGTGTGGCAGTGGTGGTCTGTTTTTTATCCTGTGGGTGTTGCGTGGCCATGGCAGCGAGCCTCTGGCTGGCCGACCGCCCAGAGAGCTGGGCTTTTAGGGCATGTTCTCTCGAGTACTGCTGAAGGTGAGCCTCGCTGGACAGTAGTAGGGCTAGCTGACTGCAGGCGACACTGGGCTTGGGCGATGGAGCAGGACTGGATCTGATGTTCACCAGGTTGGCCACAGCTTTGAGACGCTCAGCACAAGACATGGAGTCTGAGGAGGGAGAGGAGGAGGAGGAGGAAGAGGAGGAGGCGGAGGACTGAGCATTGCTCTGCAGTTTCTTTGGAGACTCTGAGAGTCTGTCCTGACTGGCCGGTCGGCAAGGATAAGGCACACTGTTGATATGGTTCTGCGTTTTGCTTTTCTTTATCAGTCCCTTCAGGTGATTGGATGCAGGTCTGTGGCAAGACGTGACAGTCTTGTCCTCATGGGCGGCCTTGCTGATCTGGCTAGAGGCATCCTGCTGCCTCAGGCTTTGGACAATCTGTTGCGACAGAGCAACATTTTGAAGGCGGGAGCTGAAGGACTGGAGAAGATTAGCCAGCAGAGTGCTCTCTCCTTTACAATTGGGAGAGCCATTCAGTCCACTGGGGTCGTCATCATCATCATCATCGTCATCATCATCATTTTGTCCTCTTAACTCCACAGGGGGACCTGACTTCTTCTGTTCAGTCCAGGCCTCTGAGCAAAGCAGCCTGGCCTTTTTGAGGTGCTGTGAGGATCCGCCATGTGGGACTGCTTTGTCCTGTTCCTGCTGAGGGCCTTGATTTGGCTGCGTGACTCCTCCGGCTCCCTTGTTGTCCTGACCCTGGTTGTCATGCCCGGCGTCGCATCGCTGTGTCGCCGTGGCACCTTGTGCTCCTGCCACTCGATGCATGAGTAAGCCTTCTAAATAGGTTAAAACAGCGGTATCCTGGTGTGTCTCAGAACCAGTCTCTTCCCCATGAGTCATGTTCAGTATTATAGTCCCTTATATGGTTTGCCACCAGGATTGAAAAATTAAATAATAATAATAATAATAATAATAAATTTAAAAAACTTAAACAACACAAACACCTGGGGGGAAAAAATCCAAAAAGAAAGCCTCTAAAGCTCTGTTACTTTCTGTTTTAAGATTAAAATGTATGTGTTTGAGTGGACTCAAATGTTTTAATCCATTTAAGTGAGACAATGACCGAAGATGGCAGAGATTTGAGGGACTCTCTTGGAAAAGTGAGAGATCATTCTGTACAAAACTGTTTTTGAAGCCATCAGTAAAGAACACAGCCAGTCATGCCGTGGTTGTATATATGGGATTCCATGATGGTGGGTGTCTAGGCTCCAGGGATGTGAGCCAGATGACTGTCCATAGACTGCTGTCTGACCACAGGTTCAGCTGGAGAACGACCTACAGAAGGGAGACAACCACATATTAGAGCTGGGGATATGATGAAAAAGCACAACCTATTTCAGTCAACGTTTACACAAAGACCACATGTGAAGATGCTCCGAACGCCACTGAACTTTTTTATTCTTTATTACAAAGCATGCACTTTTTTATAGTCAACCCATTAATGATTAAACAGTCCCTTGAAGACCAGCAGATCCCAAATGATATTTGTAAATGATCTCATAAAGGAAAATGATTGAAAATGAAGTTAGTTGGCCTGTAATAAGCATTAGCCAGAGTGGACTCATGCCTGACCTCATGCTTGAACTGCACTTTTTTCATTGTTTAGAACATGGCAAAACAACCTGTAACATAGTAATTTTCTCAACACTATGTCTCTAATAAGAAGAAAGTGTGTCATGCAGCGCTACAAAAAAGGCAACAGACTTTCAGGTGACTGATCTGGCCACATGTGGGGTTAAGAGAGGGCAGGTAGGATGGTTAAGTGCCGCTCAAGGTGTGTTTTTCCATGTGCAAGCAAAGAGCTTTACAACACAGCGATTCCATTCACTTCTCATGCAAAAGATCCAGACTAAGGATTAGCCCCGCTCACGCACTCCTGGCTGCTCTATCAGTGTTCTCTGCCTCTCTCTCTCTCTCTGTCTTTCTCTCTCTCATTTTATTTTCCCTCAATGTAACCATCGGATGTACACCCTTATGAGATTTTGTACAGGACATCTAGGTCTGCTATTGCCAATGTGTAACTACTTTACGTCCCTCACTGGACTTGCTGCTAAGTACTAGGAATTAGCCTGCTGAGTCTCATTAGATTTGAATACACAGACGAACGAGGGAGCCTTGATTGATTTAACAGACGTTAAGGAAAAAACAACAAAGCAAAAGCATCCCAGTGAGGATTTTAATGTTTTCACAGAACAGCTGTCAAGATGCCCCTGCCAGGACAGACATGCATGCGTTTACACATCAGTGTGAGGACTTGTTTGGCTTGGAGACTTGACTTATTCATCCCCCATTACCTACATACACTGATAAAGGTTTTTGTTTTTCTGACAACAGCTTGAGTAACATGATAAATATATCAGACATGACTACATTCAGATAATACACATCATATAAGGAAGAAAGTGAGTAATTCTTACTGTATTTCAATGACTAGCCCTCTTTCTTTAATGTACAACATACAGACACTCATAAAACACAGACTTATGTAACATGTAGCTCATCTGCCTGTAGCATGGGAATGTATCTGTGTGTATCTGGACTGTCTTGTCGGCAGCAGTATTGTGGTAAGAGTTCAAGTGAATATGGAGCAAATAAAGCTAAAGTCTGAACCACTGCGCTTTGGCAACTGCCCTGCGCTCACTCCATTAAGGGCATGTGTGTTTGTCAGGAACTAGAGACAAAACAGCCACCAGCTGCAGCCCGAGCACACACACACACACACACACATACACACACACACACAGACACAGACACAGACACACGCGCACACGCACGCACACACACACACACACACACACACACACACACACACACAGACACAGACACAGACACAGACACAGACACAGACAGACACACACACACACAATCGCACCCCTGCACCCAGGCCGTTGTATTACCGCTCCAGTTCTAACCACTCACCACCCACGGTTTAGGTTAGGTAGAGATGCACTGAGGAGGACACGCTTTCATTGTCTTTTTTTTTTTTTTTTTCCCTGGCGCCACAAAAAGCCCCATTATCAATTTCATCATACAAAACAGTGGTTACTTTTTATAGGGCAATGGGACTGTTATTCACATGTAGCCCTCTTACAAATAGGTTAAACTGCAATGTTTTTTCAAAAGATAAAAATAAGAATATCGGGGTCACCAATATGAAAAGAAAGCAAATAATTTGATTTTTAAATATAGCCAAATATGTTAAATACAGCTGTAAATTTATTTGTGTGTGTGTGTGTGTGTGTGTGTGTGCGTGTGCAAGTGAATCCTAATGGAAGAGTCTTAAAATTTTCACATTTCTAACAGTTTTCAAGTATCAAAAATAACCTCAATAAGCTCACACGAAGGCAGATTCCTTTGCACCTTGAGAGGCTAAAGACAAAAAAAGAAAGTCTCCTTTTGACCTGTAGACTCAGAGGTGAATTATATATTCAGTGTTACAGTAGGACAATAGCAAAGTTTCATCTAAGTGGGATAACAGATATTGGGTATAAGGTGACAGACATTAGGCTGACCCTGTCACTGCTTGGTGGCTGTCCCCAGATCAGATCCAGGGCCTTTTACCAGGCTCTGTCACTAATTGGTGCTGAGCTGGCTGCGCTTTGTGGAGTTTGTGTGTAGGGTTGAGGAGAGACTTGCTCTGCCCTTGCTTGTCAAGAATCTGCCCCATCGCAAAGCAGGGGTGTCAAAGTGACAAAACCGGCCACCGCCACCTCCCAACGCGCGCACATAATCACACGAAAAGCCACGTGAAAGGTCAGACATCTGCTGCGGAGTCTCTCGACACTCTGAAGAGAGCTGCGCATCTCGCCGTTCGGTCTGTGATGTGTGTGACAGCTTTTCGTTTCTCCAACTGCTAAGATCAAAATTCGATGGGGAACGTATGCTTTGCAACTGTCAAAAAAACAAATAAAACAGAAAACAAACAAACAAACAAAAAAAACCTCAACTAATCAGATATTAAGTTATACAACCCCACAGGCAAAAATGTTGACTTTCGTAGTAATGTCAGACTTGCAAAAGCTTACACGGTCCAGGGCTAAACGCTGGCAAATCCAGTGTTTCTGTTTGTTTAGCTCCAGCCAAACGCTCAGATCGTCCCTCTCTGACAAGGCTGTGTCAAGAGGTGTTAATTGATTCAACAAACAATAACGACTCTTCATCCTATACTTTTGTCAATACCAGCCAGCCCGCTGAGCTAATGCAAAGGAGGTGCACGAAACACAACACTGTCTCCGCTTTGGTACACAAATACATGAGTGCAGTGTCACCTACAAGGCCGTGGAGCGAGAGAATCGCACTACAAGTCACATGATTTCATGCAGTGCACTAACACAGTGTCTTTATAAAGCAATATTCAGCATGGTAACGCAGCCAGTGTCTGACACACCGAGGAAAGGGGCAAAAGGAAGTAAGGCACATTTAAGCACTGCTTGTCACAGCAGCAAGTGGAAAGAGCAACAGTCCTACAGCAGCTTTTTTTTATTTCGGGAGAGTTTTAAACATATTGTGAAACTGAGGTTTTGAAACATAAACGTAAGAGAATTAGAACCATAGGCCATCGACAGCTTTCATGTAAGGCGGCAAGACTCTTTTTTTAAAGTTTCGCTTTGAAAATGAGTGGAAAACCGCTCGCCCAACACTCAAAGGTCTTCCCGTTTATATTTTTCAGCATGGTTTGTTTACTTTAGTCTAGTCTCATTTTCAATGAGCCCTTGATGGCCATGATGAAACAAAAGAGAATGAGTCAAAACCCAACAAGCCTAAGAACACAGGAGAAAGAAAAAAAACCAAATTCAACTTGTGTTAATCTCATATCTTTGGAAAAAAGAAACGGTTTAGGTCAAGTCTGCAGCTGCTCAGAGTTCTATTCAAGTCTATGACGTCACAACATTATCACCATCAGCACTTGGTTAGGATTCATCCCCTGCGGGGGAAACCAAATCCTTGGAAAATGAGTGGCTTGAAATAAATGGAGAAGCCTTGATATCTGGATTGGATCTTCCATTTCTCAAACGACCAGAGGTACAAGATTAATTGAACCTCCCCGTCACACCATCCCTCACCCCCACCTCCCCAAAAATATCCGATCATAAATTACATCCCTGATCCAGAAATTGTAATCCATTTAAGCTATTTAAAATGCATGATGAGGCAAAAGGAGCAAAACCTGCAGGATGCCCTGTTTGAAGTCAAGGTCAGTCTCTCTGCCGGGGCTGTTTGAGTTGATGCAACAGCTGGCGTCCATACAAAGCATTAGGTTTTAATAAGGAGTGACAAAGCTGCCCTTGCTTTGCATTGCACTCAGTTTGCTTTGCATGCATCACATTTAAAGGTACATTCTCTAGATGCTCTGCTCTTCACTGCGACCAACTTTTCACTCAGTCATTGAACCTCAAATTACAATAAGTCAAGGTCTTGCCACAACGTGGGTATTTAGCTCAACTCTTTTACCCAACAGCAATTTAAAATCTATGACCTTTGCAACTCATTTATTTTCATATCTATCTTCCTGTTTTCCTTGTATTTCATAACCACCTTTTAGACTTCAGACGCGTCAGTTGTTTATATCCACAGACGCAATTAAGAGTCTGAACACTCCTTATAAGCCTCATCCTTCACCTCGTCAGAATGACAGGCCCGGACGAGTTTATATTAAGCGTCATGGCTTTAAAGAGAGCTCAAGGTCGAGTCAATGCACAACAACACGACTGCTATGGTGGCGTTGTCATTATTCTCTGGTCACACTGAGGCATAGAGCCCGTGGAACCGCGACAACACATTCCTCAGATAGCGTTGGGTGACTCAGTCAATCAGGGCCATGCACCGCTCAAACTAGGTCACTGTGACCTACTTCCAAAGAAGCATGACGGGCATTATGCATCGACGTTTAGCTGCTGGAACGCGCTCCTCGTTAGGGGGGCTCTAACCAATGGCAATCCCTGACTCAACTTAAAAGCGAGTGCTTGACCTACATTACTGTAACCTAAAGACATGACTGTCTCTTCAGCCAGTAATCTAACCAAGCTAAACGGTTATCTTTTGTTCTTACCAAACAGGCAAAAGGTCTAATCGAAGACCAAAGGTAAACAGAACCAGAACACAAAAAAGAGAGAGAGTGAGAGAACAGAACGAATAGATGTTTTTATATTTGGTCTAGTGACCTGCCCCGCGCCCAAAACACACTTTCAAGGTGGTCTTTCACATTGGCCTTGGCACAGCACTCTGAGGTCACGTTACCATTATGCTAACATAAACAGTCATTGAAAAGAGGCTGAGTTTACTCTTACACTGTTGGCTACCTGCCACTTATATTCAGAGGAGATCACATATTCAGTAGGGATCCATTAGAGAAACCAAAAAAAAAAAAATCACAACTAATTGAACTGGTTTTTTTTTTTTTATGCAGCATAAGTCAAAAAGTAATTACTGAGAAGAGAGAGTATGAAAGAGCAAACAAAATATTGGTGCTCATAACTGGCTGAGCGAAATGGTGAAATCGGTTTCCTGAGAGGAAAAACAGCAGAGAGAATTTTAGCCTGTGCGAGATCATTAGTGGATGATTACTCCACATTAGCGCGTCAATGCACAGCCATGAGACGAGGCTAGAATGGTTCTTTACCAAAGTGACTCGCAGGAAGGAAAAAAACAAAAACAAAAACACATACCCAAAATTTCCACAGATTCACAGTAAGTCACACTGAACTTAAAAAGCATGCAGAGGGGAAACAGAAATTTTAATAAGTAAAGAAGTAAAGTTAACAAAAGTTTTAGTAAAGTAAACTAGTAAAGTAAAGTAACAGAAGCTTTGTAAAAGTAAGAGAACCCTTGCTTGTTATCCCATATCCCAGTAACTAATTCTATATCACCTTGAACTATATACAGTCTTTTTAAAGATCTTAATTGATTCTTTCATCATTCAAGGAAAACAGTGTAAACGTCTACCACATACAATATCTCCAGGAAAGTGAAAGAGCATCTAAACTAATATTTGTTCATGTCTTTTGATATAGCGACTGTAGCAGTCACAGACAAAAACTCATTATGGCCTCCGTCCCAAATCTGGAGGGACCCGATCTCCACATCTTTACCAAAAATTTGAACTTTAAATTCTGTCAGAGAATGAGGAATGACTTGCCATTTGCAGATTCCGATCTACAAGCTCTCGGCAACTTTGCAGAGCAATAAACAAACAGCATTGCTCCAACGTCACAACAAATCCAAAAGCAACACAAGCCCTACAATCTTTCAAGTCATATTTACAATATTTACCCACCACAACACAGTGCAGACTTTTTATTGTTATAGAAATGCATGCTTACAGAAATCCACTGATCCAAAACAGATTTTTCTGGACAGCAGTGTCGTTAAAAGTGAGAGTGCGTTTGTGATTTTGCAGTCACAATTTTGTTTGAGGGTTTTTTTTTCCCCTCCATGCTTTTGGCCAAGCCTTTCATCTCTGCAGTGTCAACTTAATATACACGTCTGTACACAAAGCTGTTATGTGACGAGAGCAAATTATGTCTGGACCACAGCCATAGTATAATTCATAAGCTCAAACTCTTGTCATTTCAAGAATAATTCTCGTGCATAAGCAGTAAAATTGATCAATTCACGTCACTCCAGGACCTATCACAAAGATACACATCTCTGAGTGAGAGGTGTTACAGTTCTACCCATTCAAAAGCCTCTAAATTAGTCACATGTCGCAGAAGGTTCTGAGTTAGTTAAAAGAGTAGTAACAGTTACAACTGAAAATAGTAACAGTTTATGTCAGACTTCAAACTAACTTCTGCCCCATTGTAGAGATTGCTTGTACCACAGACCAGATTATGACATTCCGTCATCCGGCAGACGCATTTGTCAAAAGCAATATACAAAAGAACACAGGGAACAGGTTTCAAACAACAAGTCTCAATACTCAAAACCAGTGCCAAGATCCAGTCCGAGGACCCTGTATACAGCTCTTTTATGACATAAACCTCCAAGCTCTTTGACCCTGCGGCTACTTAAACCCAGACAGGTCTGTGTGAACCTGCCGTACCCCATGCAGACAGGCACAGTATACATACAGTCCTACCTTTCATGACACTGTGGGGCCAAGTATATGTACAGTGCAGTAATCAATTTGCTCTGCAGGCAGCAAGGGCCTGTCTGAATACTAATATGTCACCCTAGCTTCCCGCCTCCACAATCTCTCTCTCTCTCTCTCTCTCTCTTTTTTTCTCTCTCCCTCTCTTTCTTGCCCTCTCTCTCTCTCTCTCTCTTGTTGACACCCCTCAGCGTCTGAGTCCTGACCGAGTGGTGAGGAGGGGTCAGCCGCTTGTCCTTTGTGCAGATAACCGCTGATACTAATCAAGTGTGTGAGCACCGGGATGTGGGATTAGAGGGCTTGGCTAGTGTGAGACTCAGCACTGAAAAGCAGCTAAGTGCACGCACAGCAAGGTCACCATTAAACCTGTGGCAACCTCGTCACTGTTGTGTCTGTCTGTCTGACTGACTGTCTGTCTGTCTGTCTCCCTCTCCCCCCACCTTCCTTGCTGACAAATACTCACACTGTGTATGCCACAACTGCAATTACAATTGCTCCGCTCATGTCCTCTTCTAACATTACCACATTTTTGTCACCTATGCAGACATACCGTAGGCGCATGCACGCGCGCACACACACACACACACACACACAGAGAGGCCAGACTCTGGCAGGGTAAGATCATTCATCATATTTTACTACTGACAGCTTTTTACCTCGACTCAAAGATATTGCATCTTGGCTGAGTGACAAAATGAAAAGTACCCAGCACCTAAGAGAAACCTCAGCCTGAGCCCAACTCTGCTCTCCCTGACACAGACACACACACACACACACACAGACTTGCACGCACACAGACACAGACACAGACACACATAGAGTCCAAAATTAGCACCTGCCACTCACCAAATGAGAGCAAAAAATCTACGTTGGCGAATAAAATAAACGAGGTCAGTCGCCATTGGCAAGTTGCTGAAATAAGCCTACTTCATAACAAACCTTCAACACTGCAACACATAAACTGATTGACTAGTTTCGCAATTCTTTGATCGAACCTCGCTGTCCACCGTCCACCGGGTAATTAGGAATTACGTTGTTTTTAATGACATCGTATCCAGTGGCGTAGCCAGAAATTTATTTCCGGACGGGCCTCGGCAAATGTGAACGGGCATGACTTTGACGCAAGGTCCATCACTAGCCTTCACATTCTGTATAACCTACTGCTGAACCAAATGACAGGTCAGACACCCCCTATCACAACTGTATGGTACTCCATAACCAAGCTGATCCAGTCTTCTGTTCTTTGTTCGCATTGAGACGGAACACGTAGTAAACCACAAAATACTGCCGCATTTTAGGCTACTCACCAAGCATACTTTAACCACACTTGATGAGGAGAATGTATATTTTTAATTCGCATAACACAGCTGATCGAAATGTGCACAGACATTTCCTGAGCCGAATTTTCATTAATGCGCTTAAAATGTGCGAATGTGCTGGGCGAAAAACCAGCTGCTATCTCCTGTTGAGGGTTTACATCGCTGGAACTATAAAGTCAAAACCAAACGTGTTAATTGGCGAATACAGATGTCAGTCAAACCCATCAAGCATTAGGCTATACAAAAAAACATTAGAGCGTTTGTGATGATATTTTAGTTATACTGTCAACCAATTTAACAAACAATAACGTATTATTTTTTTTAGTATTCAATTAAATCAGTCCATCCTAACTTGGGATGGATGCATCTTTTGGGCAGGCCTAGGTCCATCCGTTGACAACGTGACTGATCGTATCTTACACAATTCTACGGCCGGTTGAAAAATATTTTGGCCGGTAAATTTTTTCAGTTTACCAGCCATTGGCAGATAGACCAGAAAGACCATTTTGGACGCTGCGCGCACGCGCACACACACAGACACACGCACATTCACAGACACACGCACACACGCGCGCGCGCGCAAACACAGCCCCATTCACAAAGACTAAATGAAAAGTACCCAGCACATAAGAGAAACCTTCAGCCTAAACCCAACTCTGCTGTCCCTCACTCAGACACAAACGCACACACATAGACACACACACAGACACACTCACTCACAAACACACACATACACACACACACACACACACACAGACACGCAGACACACACACACATACACGCTCACACAGATAAACTGACACACACACACACACACACACACACACACACATATTACCATACACAAACACTGTAACCGAGGCCTTGTGGTGGGGGTTGTGGCTTTGTGTCAAAACTCTAAGAAAGCATCTTAGACCAGGCCGAGATGCTAGAGAGGAAAAGACACTTACTGTGTGAATTTGTCTTGGAGCAGTTCCTGTCAGACACAGGGCTTCCTTCTGGAACCTTGCAGACAGATAGAATGTTGTACCCTCTGACTGACCAAGCCGTGGAAAGGCAAGACCGGTGGCTTTGCGGACAGTGACTGTTTAAGCGTACACATTACGCAAAGCGATAATCATTACTAGCTCTGTAGCTTCATGTCGGAGTTCTAAGGAATCCCAGCTGTTGTTCTTTTAGTGACATGTCTTTTCCTTTAATGTCTGATCTTCTAATGGCTTATGCGAGCCAACAGCCTGAACGCAACTGACACACATATGTGTATAAAAACACAAGTCTTGGCACTCTCCTTTAAATAAACTGATCTTCACTAGATGTCGCATATAGATAAAAATAAAATAAAATAAAATATGCAAGGCCATAGAGCATATGTAAAGAACACTCTGAGTAGAGTTCAATGAAGTCATAACTCATAATAAACCTGATAGTGTAGCTTATGCAATACAGTGCAATGTAAGGAAGAGATCAAAAATCTGTCAAAAATCTGTCCATAATGCTTTGTAATTTATAATGTGGAGGGATAAACGACAAATGATCTTAACATATGCAGTCCACATACTCATAGAATACAGGGCATCCTACGTGGAAAGAAAGCTTGAGACAATTTGTGTGTTCAGAGCCAGGGAAATGCCATTGCTAAGACAATTATCACTTTGTAACAAGCAAATTCAACACTCTTTCCCTGAGGGAGAGTGGTGACAGAGAAAAGAAACTGACAGAGAGAGAGAGAGAGAGAGAGAGAGAGAGAGAGAGAGGGAAATGACATGCAAATGAGGACAGAGAGGGAGAGATAAATACAAAAACCCTTCAAATGCCCAAACTAAAGCCGTCCTCAGCAGTCGGCTGTCCTCTGGTCTCTGACTGACTGTTTTTCATACTAGGAGTATGGAGCCAAAACCGGGGGGGGGGGGGGGGCGTCTGAAAAACAAATTTTGGGGAGGGAGGTTAGGTAAGTGCAGAAGGGGAGGGTTGCCACACTGCCACTAGCTGTGACCTTGACACGCTGACATCAGGTTACTGTCATGTGACAGTCATGTCATTGGCCACCTGGCGGACTCTCCACCTTCTCACGACCCCTTCCTCCACTGACCCAAAGCGCCTGGACCCACGGACCCCTGGCCAGGGCCCCTCCCACCGCTGAAAGGTCGAGGAGGTCACCATGTCCTCATCTGTAATCCGCCGCCATTCGTCAGCAGCCTGGGGGGGGGGGGGGGGGGGCAGTCCACACTACGAGGGGTGAATGCCCAATTAAGCAGCTGTCATACAAAGCAGAGGCTATGAAGACAGAGACACAGACTGAAAGAGAGAGAGAGAAGGGGGAGAGAGAGAGAGAGAGAGAGAAAGGGGGAGAGAGAGAGAGAGAGAGAGAGAGAGAGAGAGGAAGGGAGAGAGACATAGAGGCAGGGGTGGGGGCAGAAATCACCTCCCTTACCCACCTATTTCTTGGAAGGACGAGCAGCTGTGGATGCCAATTACAGTGATACTTTAACCATCTTTGTTCTGGGTGGGGGGTGGGAAAGGAGTTTGTGTGCCCCCCCCCCCATGGGAATTGCTCTCATGGGGTCCTTGTTTACAACCAGAGTCACATTATTCTCAGGAACTTGACTGAAACCACGTAGTCCATCAACTAGGATGCTTTGTCTCAAAGCAGTCCCTGTTTTTCCATTCCCACATATCCTTCCTAACAAACCAACTGTCCATTTTGCTTTACACAAGACAGGAACACAGCTCGCGAGGGCAAAGAGGGGCTACCTCTAGGAGTCACAACTGAACTGAACCCACACACAGCCGCTCTGAAGTGTATCACCAATGTCACCTAAAGCTGGATCACGAGGCACGACTGTACAGGCCAAAACAGACGCAGGATCCCAAACATCTCAGGAGGAGAGGGCACCCAAGGAATGAGATTCATTCCTGTACCTCCTCTCTCAACTAAAACAGAGGTGGTAGAGATGATTTACGGACATCATGGGAGAGCCATACATTAATGGGAGAAGATATTGACCAAGCGTAATGTGCTTCGTTTTCTAGTTCTGGAAGGTGGACTAAATGAACAAAATGACAAAATGACCAGTGATATAACAAAATAAATAAACAAACAGGCTATATAACAGGTGAAATAACGGTGTGGATAAATATTGACCAAGCTCTGACCAGTTTTGTGTTTGTTTTATGCACGCTAAACCAAACTCATACTCTCTCACACAGCCACCGGCCTAACTGCCCCTCTCTGAGAGCTCCCTGAATCAAACCAAAACAATGGTATGCACAGTGTTTCTCTTTTCAGAGCTGGGTACACACACATACGCGCGTGCACACGCACACACACACGGCTCCTGTTAGCTCTCCCTTCACTATTCCACTCCTCTAACCTCTTACTCCTAAACCGAATGTTGGAGAGACTTGAGAAGGTGATAAAGGAAAAGTCTACTTGACAGCACCACATCTTCATTTCCTCTTTTCCCTGGAACAGTGTCTCACTTTTCCCTTTTTTTAACATGCCCTAGAAAGAGCAGGCAGTACAGTAACAGAATGTTACAAGTTTAATCAGAGATGAATGAGGCCCTGCAAGGCAAGAAGGAGCTGACTCTAGCCTGAATAATCTCTCCAAGCTTAATTAAATGACTGAAGAAAAACGCCAGCACATTAAAAGGAAGAAGAGAGCGTGCCTGGGTCCCCTGCCTTTTCCCCCGAGATGAGGAAGAGTAGTTAATAAGACGACGAAGTCTCAGCAGTGATCGGAGCCAAAAAGTTCCTGCCCTAGAGAACTGTGGAACTATCAAGGATATGACCCGAGCAGAATTGAAAGCAAATTAGATAACTTTAAAAAAAATTTTTTGCAAACTTTAAAATAATCATTGTATTTGAAAATATGGGTAAATTGCATACTTATCTGAGTAATCTCACGAAGTAAAGTATTATTTTAGGATGTGGTCATGTGTGTAAAAAAATGTTCAGCTTTAATGAGAATATGTGAATAATTTATGACTGAACGTTAAAGAATGAATTTTAATACAGATCCGTACTCCTGTGTATTTAAACAAAAGGTTCAAAGAAGCAACGCGTTGTGTTAACGAAGTGTCATCCGGAGAAAGTCATCACGGTCCATAATAAACATAACGGACAACAACATAAAAATAATTGTTTTCCGGCTCCACATTAATGTGTCACTATTTTAATGGATTTGGGAATCAACAATATCTCAGATGCATTCTGGCTCCTGAACATTCAGCATGCCAAAGAGGTTGTGGTGTTGGCCTAGTTCAGAGGAACCTGTGCAAGAAGAAAGTTGAGCTGGAAAGAGTAAACTGTAAATAGACGCAATGACAGCACAGGGTTTGTGTGTTCTCCTTTTCTCCATTTCTCAGGGAAAAAAAGGAGAAGGTATCATGAATAATACAGCAATACAAGCCATCTACTAAATTTGGAAGGGGGAAAAAAAAAAAAAAAAAGAGTCTCTTTCATGTGACTCATTCTCCAAACAAAACCGAGAAACCCTCTTCATTATGGTGGCGTGAAGCTAGTTTTCCCCAGAGAAAACTGTAGTGACACAAGCCTGACCTAAGGCTGTGAATATAATCATACCACCGAGACGTGGCATATGTGTCTCTACCTATTTTATTTTAAGCCAAGCAAACACGCACAAAGCAAAAACAACATCACCTCTACATAGTCTAAACAATCTGTCCGTGTTCTCAAGGCAAGCTAACTATGTGTACATTCTTTCTATATTTAGCTGTTTTTTTTCCCCTCTACCAAACAAAAAAAAAATCCTTTCAGGTATTTAACCTCTGCTGAATCAGTCATTTGCCAACCAACTGCACGTGACCAAAACTTCTGAGAAATATTGTGCTGTGTTGTGTTGTCCTGCCTTTGGAGTTTGTGTCTTGTCCACAATTAGCAGGTTAGCGTCTGTGACGAGTCGAACAGGCCTTAGCTGTTAGCCTCCTCCGTGCACAGAGCTCTTTATTTACCGCAAGCTCTCCCATGTGTTCCTGGCCAGCTCTCCACCGTGGTGCACATTCACGGAAGAGCTGACAGCACACTTTCCTATGCGTTTGACTTAAATAGTAATAAGCACTTTTGAAGGACTTGAAAAGACAAAAGTAATGAAGACAACTCAGGGGCAGCTAACGGCTCCCTCCATGACACAGATAGATAGGCTGGGCACAGCTCGACAGGGGGGTGGCAGGGTGACAGGCCTCAATCTTTAGCATGGCTAATGAGCAGAAATGAAACTGGATTAAGAAGTTAATGAAGGGATAAAAACAAGTGCAAACCACAGCGCTGAACGAATCAGCAAAACCTCACAGACCTGTCTCTTATGGCATTTAGCATTTACAACATTAGCACTCTCTCTCTCTCTCTCTCTCTCATCCTCCTCCTATCAGTTGCACATGTGTCAAACACCAATCTATTTCCAAGTTCTTTCAGTAGTGCCAACTATGTGTGTTCTCAGAGAGAGTAGACCTTGCCTGTTGTGGTGTGGTCTACTCTCTCTGAGAACACATATATGGAGAGAAAAGTGAATGGGAGAGGGGAGTTATTAGCAGAGCTAACACCAAGCAATAGTGAAAACATGTTTACCCAATGTGTCGAGGTAACGACGACTTTTACCAAAACTCCGTCCTCTTTCCTCTACCGCTGCCTCCCTATCTCTACCCCCCTTCCCCCTCCCCCGCTCCCCATTTGTTGGTGAATGTCAGAGGGTTGAGCGTGTGTGACCTTGAGTCGCGTCAGTCGCACAGCAAGGGTCGCGCTGCCTGCAGGCGCCCTTGAACTGCATCTGCAAGACAAAAAAAAAAAAAAAAAAAGAGAAAAAGCCTGCATGCTGCCCTGATGGATATCTAAAACATCTTCTCCCTCTCCTTTTTTTTCTGTTCCAGCCGGCTGCATTATCAGTTCCGTGATGGAAAAATTTCATTGTGACTGAGAAACTTTAACCTCTCTCCTCTCCAGCTGAATTTATCAGCTCCTGAGCAGGTCTAGCTAATAATACTGTGTTTGAAGCAAAAGATTACCTTGACACATGAAAAGAGGACAGGATTAGAAAGAAAAAGAAGGATGTTATTACATGAAAACTAAGCTTTTTTTATCTAAAGAAACACTACTTTACTAAAGCAGGCAATTGTGAGAGAAAATCAATGCCTCTTTTTTTCCTGCTAAAAATAACAACAGTCGTCTCATTTCTCTCTCATTAACCTTGGGAGCCCTTAACTGAGACATCATTGTTATTATTATTATTATTATTATTATTAGGGTGTGTTGTTGAACCAAGACGTTGTAAGGATGAGACACATAGGACAAGAAAGTTTGTCTGAAGGGGGTGGGATGAGTCTTGGTGCAAACATAGCTTTTACAACGTGACTGGGGAGGGCCTTCCCAGAGGCCCGTGCTCTCTTCCGGGGAAACGAGGCTGACTGCCATACCCCCCCCCCCCCCCCACACACACACACAAACACTCACACAACACACACACACCTCTTCAAATGAAACTCTATGCTCCCGTTGACTTGACCGTGCCCAGGCTTGTACCCAGCTGTTCGTGTCCTGTACTGTGGGGTGTGCTTCGCTCTGCAAACCAACTGGTTTCCAGTTTAACGTCCGTGGGTCATCGAGAGGGATGGAATCTAATGTTGTTCATCACCCCCCAAGGCCTGGCACGGCCGAAAAACATGCTGCCAGACACTCTATCCGAAAATACTACGCCCGCAGGTTAGCTCTTATGCCCTGCGGCTCAAGAGCTAAGTCTGGAGGACTCAGTGGGGAGTATAAGAGAGACATACTTGACACCCACCGAAAAAATTTCAAGTGTCCATACACTCCAAACAAAGTCAGGGTCAGTGGTCAATACTGTCCCAAGCAGTGAGCAGCAATGCTAGCACAACCCCTCCAAAAAACAACAAATACATCTGCTGAAGGACAAGAAGCACCCTGGGATTGGGAACTCCAGGTCTTGGAACAAGGTCAAGGTCAGAACTGAATTAGTGTCAGTCTGCCATAGCTGTGAGTACAGTGAAAATAACACACTGCTTCTCCATGGCAACCGGGAAACAGGATCTGAAATGCAACACACACCCCCAAAATATGCAACACATTGATTATATTCAGGTTTTTTTCCCAATTTGTGTCTGTGGACTAAGATAGGGTTACCTCCAAAATGACTGAAAACACAAATACAGATTAACAAGAGGCCACAGGTATTAATTAATGCCTGTATAAACTATGCTGTAATTTCCAAAAGTCTATTTTATTTATGAGTCCATTTAATCAAGTAAAATGAATCATTTCTAAAAGCAGAAAAACAATTCACTTCTCTTTTGAAAGGACAGTGGTATTAAGCCTGGGTGAATGTTTTCTAAAACAGAACAGACAAACAGAGAGGGACTGATCTTAGACCATTCTTCCCCATCCTTGATATCAGTCAATCTATGACTCATGGGGTGGCCTCTTCAGACAGCCTGTCCTGAAACCAAGACAGACATCGTAAAACTAAAATCCAGGGCTCAATTAACCATGTTCAGCTAACCTGTCACAAAAAGAGTGTTTCTAATCCACTAGCCGAACCTCCTGTTGCTTACACTTGTTGGCTGCTTTCAACACAGGCTTGTCCCCCCCCCCCGAAAACCCTCCATGTAAAACCTCTCTACGTGTGCCTGGTATGAAAATTTTAGGGTCCAGGGGATGACCCGGTGAAACAAACTGTCATTTTACAACTGTGGTGCTTTGAATATATATACACATAGGCTATCTTTTTCCTTGGCCCTTCAAACATCTTCCTCAGAGCGCATACCACTTCTTATCAAGCATGTTCACAACTGTTCCAGTTTTGTTCAACCACTTATACATTTGGTTTTGTTATTTATATCTAAGAAATTTGTTATATTTAAGTTATCTGAGCTGCCTTCTCTTGTATCCACTGTTGAATTTACAAAGGTAAACGACCACTCTTACAACCTAAAACTGATAGTACAATTCTCATATAGCACAAAAGAAACTATGTGTTAGTACAGATTTAATTTTGTTTGGTTCCCTTCATAAGAACCATTAGGCATGGCAAGAATTTTGTCCTGTATGGTTTTTTTCGTTGTTGTTTTTTTTTTTTTTTTCAGTTGATGTCTCTAACTAGCCAAGACTTGGGAAGTTCAAAGCCAATCCACACTCTCCCTGTGACTGACTGTACATCGAGCCTATCTCCAGAATTAGGTCAAATATAAGCACTATTTTTCTCTCTATAAAAGAAGTTCAGAGACTTTTATCTGTGGACTCTAAGGGGACTACCTTTCATTAACCCCAGTAGTAAAAGATCAAGCACTCATATGGGCAGCGCGCTTATCAGCCAGTATGTATGTAAGACACGCAGATGTTAATTAAATAGTGGTTTCACCCAAAGGCTACACACTGCTCGCGCTTTGCTTTCGCGCTGCCTCTCCCTCTATTCACCGTGAAGATCATTTCAGCTGCCTGTGGTGAAAGGCTCTTTTTGACTGGAAATTCCCCCGCCTTTTTTAAGGAACACTTTGCCCTATCTCAGCCTAATGGTTCTCCGGTCGCTAACTTCACTGCTTTTTAACGTTTAAAAAAACATCTGAACGAAGAACCTTTTACCTATCAACCATGACCCTGTGAAGCTGGATATCAAGACGTTTGGCCGAAATTCAGAGAGCGGACAGTGTTAATGTCTGCAAACAATTTCTTGTGACTTGCTCGCCTGTCCTTAATTGCCGATCTGCGCTGGTTTGATTTATGCGTTCGCGATATAAACATATGAAAGATCGCCTTCTGTCAGCCTCTCCAGCCTTTCCGAAAATTTATCTATATATCGCTTCTTCAGCGCGAGAGGGACGCATTGTGTTACACCCTAGTCCGACCGTTACACTTCGTAGGCCCAGGATTTAAAACGACTTCTAAGAATAAACAGTTCGAGAGTAAAAATAGTACGTCGTAGACTGGAAAAAGTTCTTACAGACCCCGGCTATGAGAATTTCTTTCTCCTCACATACCTTCCAGCTTGCTGGTTTGCCCTCGGCACGACCTTCAGCGGAGAGAGAGGCAAACAGGGCTGACCTGTCGCTAAACTTTCCCTGGCCGAACGATAAGCTCTTGTTTAATTATATTCATCTACATGGTTCTGACATTGTTCCAGGATGAAGTCAGAGCCCCGCAAGGTTACAGCGCGCTGAAAGCGGATGGGAATTTTAAAAGCCCGGCACACTGCAGCACTTCGCAGCCCAAGCAAGTTTATTTCGGCTTTGTTCCCCCTCCGTCACGGTGGACAGCGTCACTATCAGCTGTTGGTTGAGAACGAATAGTGGGAACCTTGCAGATTAAAATCCCATTCAAAAAAGATTGTCACATAAGATTTCTGTACAGGAAAAATTTCATACTAGATACAGGGGGAAAAATAGAAAATCTAGGCTGACCCTTCTAGCTATAGCTCTCTTCTCTTCGTGATACTGGTGCTTTTGAAGGTTTCCATGCAATATTTCGACATAACACAGGAAATGTCAGACAGGACATCACACGTGCACACAACGATGCTGCGTTCGAGTCTCCTCCAGGGAAGCCTAGTTTAGATTTTGGTCTCTGTTTTATTTTTATTTTTTTTCACTGTTATGAGGTAAAGCACTGTACATGGTATAACAGATGGAACCTCACAGTTCTCCATCACGGCTATCAGCAACAAACACACAATACTAACTATGCTTCCTTACATTCAAACACAAAGTATGACAAAATACTGTTAACTTAAATAGAAAAAAAAAATCATAGGAAGGTGTATGTCACTCTTGCCTTTGGAGGACACTGGGGAGGTTTCACCAGAGCAGAGGCTCCTGTGAACAGATCACTCTGCTGCTAGGTCAATTCTCTTTGATAGATAGGTTTACGCGTGTGTGTGTGTGTGTGTGCTCACGCGCATTTGTGCAGAGCAGCTATAAAATATCTTTAATGGCTGAACCCAGAGCGGCTTCGGTCTTCAGCTCATTCAGAGGCAGCTTGGATGTTTTATCACCTTCATTTCTCCTTGCTTACCACCCACGCACACGCGCGTGCACACACACACACACACACAACTGTGCAGGAAGATGAGCAGACACCGGTCCAATTAGATCACTGCCCTTATTTACGGCATGCAAATGTTTTCAGGTCAGCTCTAATCTCGTCCTAATGAGTAAGGTCAACCCACAAAAAAAAACAAAGTGCAGATGGCTTAGGGGGGGAAAAAAGGCCAGCTAAATAAGAGTCGTCAAGCGACAATGTCAGCCGTTCACTGTTAAAGAGTGTTACGTAAGCATCAGAAAAGCACTCAAAAACAGGTTAGAGTGGTAGCAGTTGGGGTGTTGAACACTCCAGTCAGGTTTTACTGTGCATTGTGTCAGGCAAAGAAGGTGGAAAAGTTCTCTGATGTAAATGGGTCAAACCATGGTGATTGGTACAGGTGATGAGGGCAAAAATAGGTCCCAGGTGTACTTCCTTTAACCTCGTTAACTGTAAACTGGCAGAGGAAGTGCAGATTTCCTTAAGGCCAAACAAACTTTTTTTTTTGCCTTTCGCTGAAAAGCTACTTCTGCCATCTCAAAAGTTTACTCGAGGGAGAGATACTAACACGTCTATTTTATGTACCAAAACGATCTGGTACTGCTATGCCAGCATGCTACTGCATCAAACAAACACCAAAAAGTTTGCGTAATTTTGTCCCAGATTATTTTCACCAAGCATAACGCTTCCCTGTTCTAGTTTTATTTCACTGATGTTTCTACTCAACTGAACTTTTGTGCAGAAAAGAAAACCACCAGATCTGTGCAACACAGAGGGGGAAATTACTATATTTCACAAGATGTCTGAGCATAGACCAAATCCCTTGGCGGAAAAAACGCCAACAATTCATTTGAATATGGTTACAAATAACAACAAGCTTGATAACAATTGTCAATGTAGCACTTAACAGCAGATACATCAGCACATTTCTCTTCTAATTGTTCAACAGTAAATATATCAACAAATCCATAAATATATCTCTGAACAAAACTGATCGAAAGCTTGAATTTACATTTAAACCAACAAAGTTCATAAGGGATATTTATCCTACTGTTAGTTTCAAAAACTAACCAGCTGCCACCCCACCCCCCCGGGCACGCACACATGAGCCTTTTAGGTGTGTGTAAAAACACAGAGACACATAAACACCAACATAACATGCAGAACATGCTCAGGGAATCAGATAGGCTTAAAAAGCCTTTGTTATCAAAACAGTACCACCATCAAATTCAATGGAGAGAGAGAGAGAGGGTGAGAGAGAGAGGATGGGCATGGCATTGCAATTGTTCATAATTAAACCAAATCATTGGTTTAGAGGAGAGTACATGGCTTCGGACCTTGGCCAAGAGCAAATTAAAACCAGCTTGACCCTGTCGTGACTCCTGAATAGGATAACAACCTTGAACTGTGGTTCTCTCTCTCTCTCTCTCTCTCACACACACACAGAGCAAAGGCTCCAATGCCCTTTATCCCCTCAACTGGGTAAGCTGGATCAGGTTTCTGCAAACCCATTATTGGCGATGCCCACTAAAAATACACCAGCGAAGTGGCGTAGGAGAGTGGTTGGGACTATCAGTTGTAATCATCTACAGCTCGAGCAAAAACAACCTGGGACATGCTTAGGGCCATTTATAGGACCACGCGGTGGTTCCATATAAACACCACCACACCGAGAGAGAGAGAGAGACAGAGAGAGAGTGTCTACCGCCTGTGTCTCTGACGATGGCATAGTTTTACCACATGACAATGCTGACTCACAAAGGCCTCAGGGACACAAACGTTTGTGTAATGCCACCTCTGAGCCCAAGTGACTAAAACAAATTTCCAAAAACTTCAGAGAGCACACCAAAGATGCTGACCCTGGGCGTTATAATTTTAGCTGACGCAAACATGGGTTTTTGCGAGAGTTGATACTCCGAATTTGGGCCCAGCTGCTGTCCGGTATATACCTTCCTTCAAACGAAGGGAGAGGAGGGGGCTGATATTCTGGACAGGAAATGGTGCTATAGTTTAAATGTCTATTTGACAATCAAATGGAGAAAAACAGCTGCACTATAATGTTGACTCTGAAGAAGAGACACACACGAAGGGCTTTCCTTGCTAAAGGGCAAAGTGGGCAATAAAAGTCAACCAAACACACACGCGCACAAAAAAACCCACAGAGAAACAAAAAACAAAAGACCTAAATAAAAGACACCTCCTCCTCCTTCTGTCGTAGGGTGACCGGCATAGAATATTTGCATATCAAAGTGACACACTGAAAACAGAGAACTGAAATGTTTATCCAGCTGTCCAAGCTCAGCCATCAATTCCACACACCAAATTCCTTCCACAGTGGAGACCCACAGAGGGCAAACAGACTACGTGGACACAATGTGCCATGGCCCATGACCTGAACTTAAAGGGCGAGTCCTCCGGGAGACAGACTGAACTACAATAACCACCGCTGTTGTCATGGTAGTCACTGTTGCTCAGCAACAGATAAGACCAGCTTTCTCAGCAACAGATAAGACAAGCTTTCTCTTGAGAGCGGTAACTTAGCCCAGCCACCCAAACACACTCTCCCTTAAATGACATTAATATGCGTCTGACACCTCCGCTCCAATGCAGACTTTATGTATAAGAAACGACATGAAGTTAAGTGATGAAGATATGAAGACATGGAGACAAGAGAACGTGTTCATTCAATATCAGCTTACTCCACACCAGGAAGAATGATGGCAACAGATATAGTAAAATTGTCCTAAAATTCCCTATATGAGCAAGAGGACTCATTAAAATATTTGGCATTTGTGGACACGACCAGAAACTTCCATGTCGACCATTAAAAAAATTGCAACTTCAGATCAAGATGAAGGAAGGGTGGACACTTTTTCTTTTAATGTCATTAGTTATATCCAACTTCATCTGATTAAGCACTATGCCTGGTCAAGTTTCTATCCGACTGTGTGTTCCAGGTCTCTGGCAAAGTGACGGATCGGCCCGGAGGCCACAGAGCTTAAGCCAAGCCTCACTTTAATCAGAGGCAAATGGCGTCAGGTCTTGGAGTGTTCCCCTCATGGGAACCCACTATGTGTGTGATTTCATCCCAAATAGCAAATATAAGATAGACTTTAAGATGCAAACACCAGATTAGGAGTAATCTATGACTTGAAGGCTTGGGTAGAAGTTTCCAGATGCTCTAATCTTCTTTTACCATATGTTAGAAATGATATGGTGTGGTGAACTAGTGTTAATCAAGTCTCTGAAAAACACACACAGGTGGTTCGAGCCACAGGTTATTTTACATTATTTCATTCATTCATTTATCGTTTGGCTGAAAAATCATAACAGCTGGATCATTTGGTGTCAACTGCTGTTCAAATACTGTTCAAATTATTTCAGATCCATAAAACAAAAAAATAAAGCCATAGATGTGAAAACTGGGTATCAAGATGAAGGAGGTCAAATCAACCATGTCAAGATGTTACAACTCGACAAGATTTCTGAACATATGTTTCAACTTAACTACCTTTTGAGTTAACCAGAATTATGTGTAACTCCTGTTTGAGACGAACTTTCTACCTAAAGGTTTTGGACTTTATGCCAACTCTGATACAACAGTGTACAAACGTGCTTTTTCACATTCTCAGGCTACATACTGAACCTCCAACAGTCCTTGCCCTAACCTTTTTTTTTTTCCTCCCCAGGTTCAGAGAAACATTCCAGCAAAGCAGTAAATCCATAACCTTCACCTTCACTTCACCAGTGCATGCTTTTGTGCCCTTCTTGTGCAATAGATCAATCTTCTCAGTCATTCATAAATTCTGAAAATCCCCTTTTAGTTAATTGCCAAACAAATTTAATTTCTACAAAAAGCTTTCCCAACAGCAAGACGTAATGAAGCTGAGATACGTTTTACCGCCGCCACACCTCGACACACACCTCCACACCCCCTTTCCACAGTTTCCCGCCCTTTTTGCCTTTTTTTTTTACCCATTTCCAGTCAGTTGCATGAGCAATGTCAGAGACCTGCGCTAGACTAGCTAGATGATTATGTAAAAGGTGATGTGCTTGCTGCTCACTCTCTCTCTCTCTTTCACACACACACACACACACACACACACACACACAGCTTATTGTACAAAACGCAATGCCCTTGGCTGAACTCTGAAGCCTCCAGAAAACACAGGCCAGCTAAGAAGTTGTGAAGGACAACACCCCCCTCCACCTCTAGCAACCAAATAGGACAGCACTGCGCTGTCCTTGGACTTTGAGTTCTGCGCCCGACAGGGAGGGGGGCATGCATCAATCCGTCAGCTCGTCGCAGACAGCCTGCCCATGACCTTCGGAAAAGTCACCAGATTGGCCTGGCTCGGAATGACTGGTGTTCCCGAGAGCCGCCGCTGTTCCTTTTTTTTTCTTTTTTTTTGTTTTGTTTTGTTTTTTCCTTCTGTGGGCATTGCTTAATATAACCCTCCCCTGCATGGTTAAATTACGGCGCCATTTAAATAACAGTTCTAAGACCAGTTTAACCATGGCTCCACATTCCCAGAGTATCCCTTACGCTTACAGGTTCAGACACTCCTGGAAAAGTTCTTAATAGCCGGACTGGCCGAAACGCATCTCAAAACGTAGAAGATTGTCCCAAATATCTTCACCAAAAGTGAACCAAAGCTGGGACGTTTATCTGGTCCGATCATTTCAGAGTATTTCACAATACCCTGGTGTAACCATTCGCTCACACCCCTCCTCGATTCACCAGGAGCAGCTACTGTAGTAAAATAGAAGTGTGTTTGAGGGTAGAAAACAAAAAGGAGGGTCAAAAAAAGGGGGAGGGGGCATAAATAACTGATAAACAGCATCTCCTCATCAAGAGAGTTATGATGGAAAAAAAAATCCACCACACAAATGTTTATATATATATGTATAAACAATATCTGAAACTTGATCTTACTACTTGACTTCTCTTTCTGTTTCTCGTCTCCCTCTCCTTGAGCTTGTCGCATGTATTTACGCATGTGGGAGGCTTCACCGACTGCACTTATTCCCATAAATCGCATGTATAATGCAACCTTACTCTATAAAAATGTCACCGGAGCTCCGCTGTCGCCCTAGGATGACATTTCTATTCCACAGATGGAAAAATCATTTTCAGCAAGCTCCCCTGCAGACAGATGAGCTGGCACTGGAAGATATGATTTAAGACGCTTCTAGTTCCTTTTTGCCCTCTGCGTTTTGCTTACGCCATTAGTTTAACACAGTACTCTCTCTGCTTGCATATGTCTTTTTTTTTTCTTCTTCTTCTTCTTTTGTTCCAGCACAGCTCTAACCAAGCCTATTTTAAAAGCCACAGTAAAAGGAAAGAAAAAAAAAAGACGTAATGCGAAGTTTTCTGCTAGCATCCCCTCACTGATCCGGCCTGTTTACTACATCACATTTGGCTAGTTGTCTTCTTTCAGGCGGGTGACTGCTTGTGTGAGTTTCTCGGCTTGATTTATCTGACCCCGATCTCTCTGTGTGGGCACGGAGAGGGGATTTCTGCAAAGTATGAATAATAGAACTCCACCCGGATGGCGGCCAATCAATTACGGGTCATGATTAAGGGGCGTTTATGACCGTCTCCGCCCTCAACAGATGAGTCTGTCACCACCTCATGACCAATGACTCCCTTACTCCACCATTCTGACTCCTCTTCTGTAGCATCGTCCAATCCCTCATCCTGTTCCCTCGCTCTTTCGTACGCAATCTGATCGTGTTCGATCGTTTTTGCTTTCTTCAAGCTCCTCGCTGCGCTTAAAGCCCCATAGCATTTCTGGGCTAATTGCAATCAGCATAAAGGTCAAAGTCCATAACCCAAGCTATAATGTGATAAGCTGAAAAAGGTCATTTCACTGAACTAACACAGAACATTCAGGACATCTTGACTCTGATGTTATGAAGCAAGACAAGTAAGAGGAATTATTCTTGCATGTCACCCAAAGCATCCTCTACGGACTATGTTTTGATGCTTCTGAGGATCAAAATAGCACAATAATGTAAATATACCCTTTTAGTCGTTTTGACAAATGATTTAGAAAGGGATGTTGTAATCTGAGGAAGGACCAGGAGCTCTAAACACAAATGTCAACTATTTTAAAAAAAGAAATGAAATGTAAGTTTAGCTCAGTACTTAAGCGCTAGCACCAGGGCTAGTCAGTGTGTGAACAGGCTCAACAAATTCGGTCCACAGACACTGGGAGACATTAGGATGTTCATATTTACACAGAAGGTGGCCAAAACCAGCTTTAAGGACACAGAAAAACTGGTGGCTGAGCTGTAAAAGTGGTACTGAGACACCTGGTGTTTGAAGAAAAAGTCATTTAAGTTAGAATGTCAGCATATCACAGCTCACAGACACCAGAGTAACTCATTAAAAATGATACAAGCTCTTAAAACACACATGGGTAATGGTTAAAAACAAAATTCTTGTATTGGGGGCTGTACTCAAATCAGCAACATGTTTTGGTGACTACACTAGCTTTGCCAGATATCTTTGGGATTTAATATACTTAGTTACTTAAATGTTCTCCATTCAGCATTGGTGAGAGGTAAGTAACTGAAAGATGATGGATTATTAAAATAACACTGTACAGAATTTAAGGGGACTTTAAGAATCTATGCATATTTACACATGTATTTTAATACGTCAAACGACAGTGGAAGGGTACGTTTAAAAAAAAAACATTAACTAACAAATGAGTGACCTTTCCCCTTTGAGCCCCTAAGCCTACTAACTATTGCTCAGACTCTGGCTACTGCTTTCCTAAGTTTCAGTATCGATTGAAGGAAGCAGGGAACTTAATGATGACCCAGCAAGCAATGCCAAAATCCATACGTATCTCTCAGTCATTACCAAGGCCATTCAAGCCATCACTCAGAGCCGTGAATCCATGTGGCACTTCTCGACCAGCATCGACATTTGAGATACATTTTAAGCGACATTACTCAAAAAAAAAAACTCATTCCCAAAGAAAAAAATCCTTGACAAGTCTTATCAAGAATGTAAACAACATTTCCACCGCCACTAACAATTCTAACAAGTAGCTTGCTTAAAAAGACATTAGAGATCTTGGGAAAAGACCTACATGTCAGGTCTAAAACTTGAGAAGACCGATACATCAAAAAACAACATCGACAACACAACGTAAAACATGTTGAGTATATTTAGTGTTCACATACACACCGTCTCGTAAAAGGCCAGGGGGCTATTCTGTATTAAAAACAAGAGCACTTTTCTCAGCTGAAGCATCCCTTACCACTTGTCATAACGTACGCTATGTTCCATGTGTTGTTTATTTTCGTGTCATTACAGTGTACATATAATTCCGTAACACAACGTGTCTTCTGGTTACTAATAAAGGAATGGAGAGTGAAAACAAAATGGTAACGCTCTCGCTTGCTACATCACCGTTTAACATACCCACGCTAATACGCAATGGCTACCTCTAAACACAATGACTTGTTCCCTTGACAGTAATCAAGATTACATATGTTAGTGTATACACATATCTTAAACCCAGTGGAGAAACTGCCTCGCACTAGCCACATGACCCCCCCCCCCCCCCCACGAATGTATGGGCTACACGATGTTCCGCACGTACCTGTTCAGATGGAGATGAGATTCCGTTGAAATTTACTCTTTTTGTTTTTGTTTTTGTTTTTTTGAAACGCGCGAAAATCTGTGGGGAGTGTAATTGGAATAGGTATCTTTCTTTAACAATGCCGACACATATGAAACGTAAGTCTGCACTGTGTACTGGAGTCGACGCGTTTTCCCCACACGCACAGATACCGTTCAGCCGCTTTCTCTGTCGCGGATCGGTTAGCTCGGCTTTGACTTCTGCAGTCGACTGGGTGAATTGTTTATTCAAGGTATCCCCGGCACTCTGCATTGCCATGTACACTCCTCCCTTACCCAGCATGGACGCTAGCCTTAAAGGTACAGCAGCCGTATTAACCTCTACCCACGCGATTGCAGTCGTACGTGTTAACTTTTAATTAGGAACTAAAAAAAAACAAACAAACCAAAAATTAAACAAACAAACAAGAAAACCCCACGTTAATGTTTAATTACATGGATTCAAAACTCACACGGAAGCCTGTGTTTTAATTCATGTGTTGTATGGTACTCATTTAGATTACGTACCCCGTAAAACACTTATGAAAAGGACACATTGCCCAAGCTGCAGTTTAGCAGTCTACGTAACAAGTATTAACAAACGTATTGAAAAGGCTTCACGTTGGTCGAGGAACACTCGTTGAGGAAAAATGTCAGCTGTTGCGTTAACATTCAGCCTGTGATGCTGTATTTATTCTGATATTCAAAATTAAACTATTTGTAAGTTACAGAGGGAAAAAATTAAAGACTGGAGGAAAGGGCTAAAGTAAACTGAGCTTCTAAATGAAAGATATTCTGGCGGGACCAAGTATTAAGTTCATACAGTTCTTGTCTGAGCACAGAATGTGTGTGTGTGTGTGTGCTCACTCTCTAAGACAAAAGGATCCGTTATCTTCTGTCATACCCTCACATTGCTGCTAGTCTATGCTGAAGTCAGACACCACGTCCCCTGGATGAGTCTGGGTCGGTAGGAAGGCATTGCCACCTTTTTAGCTTCAACAGTTTTCGGATGTTAAAGGAAAACTGTCTTCTTTTTTTCCTTTCACCTTTTGACCCTTCTCCTCCAAGTATTGCTTTCAGAGTAATTTTTCAATTTTTATATTTTATTTTCTTTCCTTGCCTCTCCACACCCACAACTCTTGCCCTTTGCACTTGCTTGTCTGCATCTGATCACAAAAAGGAGACATAGTCTTTGAATGACTCATATGTGTACGTATATTTAAGGTGTGAGATTACTTAGGATTAAATTAGGAATTAGCTGTGCTTTCCTTAGAACACTCCACGAACCACATCCCAACAAAAATAAGGTGCTTCCATAACCAATAACGACAATGCATTCATTGTCGGAACAAGCTCTGATTAACTAGTTTCAGAATATAGTGGTGGGTGCACAAAGTTCTTTTTTAGCATGATCGCATTTGGGCAAAACATTAATTCACCCAGTTCATTGTTTTTACTTTATCATCTCCAGTGGATTCAGGCTGATCATTAGGGTTTGGGGCTGAAATTCAAGGTTTTGTTGGCGGAGTTGTGTTCCACTCAGTATAACAACAAATACAGATGAAAAAAAAAGTGCAAAGGTCAGGTTATTCCAGACTAAAGCCCTCTGTGTGGCATACAGAGGACATAAACAGAGGAAACTTTGGCCTCAGCACCTGATGGCCACACAGGGAAACAGTGAGGCTGCCAGCAGAATATGACCTTTGATGCTGGTGGGTTCCTTTGGACCGAGAGTTAACAGGAAGTGCAAAGGCTCACAGGACAGGCAGGTGCAAACAAGGATAGGGAGTGTGGGAAACACAAACTGTACAGTAACCTTTGGACTTGTATACAAAGGTGGCTGATTTGGTCTACCAGGCCACAAGACAAAAAAAGAAAAAAAAACATTTTTGATTGACATTGTTCTATGTGGAATTTAAAACTCTTTAATGAGAGAATACTTTGTGACAAGGCAAAGGTGTCACATTTTGTAATGAAATTACAAACCGCTTTCAAAATCTGTTTCCTAAAAATGTTACATTTTTCAAGCTATATTTTAAACTACCCTCTCTACACCCACTTGGTTTGTCTTTGTACATATCTAAAAATGACTGATAGTTGGTACCACAATAGCCTGGTAACTGTTACTCTTGGTTTTGCAGAAGTGAAAATGAATCAGCAGAAAAATAGCACAGGTCATCAAATATCATCACTTTAGTACAATGGCCACAGAGTTATCAGTGCAATACATCAGCATTGCTGATAAACATCATCTGATCTATAAAGTATATGAAGTCTACACAGTAGGCTCAAGCTTTAATATCGAGGTACAAATCATAGGATGTCCGTGTGAGTTTAAAGTGTATTGCTCTGTCATTAATGATTTTATGAAGCCATAATACACAATGACAAGTGTTAACATAATGTTTGCATACATTTGACTTAATGCCATGTGCCGCACTTCTCAGACAAGCTAAATAATCCTATAATCCTAATAATAACAACAACAACAACACAAAATGAAAAATGAAGAACATGTATTGAAGAATTGTTTTTGTAAAGCATAGGATTGCAGGACCATCGGATAAAAGCCTCAACACTGGAGCCTCACACCAGTTCCTCTCTTACTTGGAATAGAGAGTCTGGTTGAACTTTTTTAAAAGGCTTATCTCTGAAAGCAACAGACTGTGGATTAGAAGGTCGTGTAACCATCGCATAACCATCGTAATTTCTGCCGAGCAAGCAATGCAGATGAATACGGTCTGTTTCTGCAGCCAGGATGCAGGCGGCACACAGCATCTCCTGCAATGAAAGGCTGTTATTATGGACTCTAAAGACATGGTACAGATTCAGATCAAAGCCACAGTTCTGACAATACAGGACAACCTCAGCAGAAAAAAAGGACCAACTGAAAAACACTCTTCAAAATGCTCAATACATCATTTGGAGTCTCCATTTTATGAGGCAGAGTGTGGTATGAATGATGGATACTAACACAGCACTATTCTCAACCGTTTCTGTAATCAATTCACATGATTCAGCATTTCCCTAGTGTTTAGCATTTGTTATAATTCATTGTTAGAAATGCATGTCATAAAACACAAATGGAGCAAACATGAAGTGTCAGAGGTGTCGGATGACTGGATGCTGGGTGGAGAGGAAGGGTTCAGTTTGAAATGACACAATCAATGCTGCTGTCCACTCTGCATGTTCTAGAACCATATTAACTGTGCTGGGTCTGGAGAATATATGCTATTCACCCTTTACCATGACAGTGGTCAAGCACCTGTGTATGGATTTTGTCTTTTTTTGGTGGGGGGTGGGGGAGGGATGGATGGGGGGGGTAACTGAGCTTGCTGAGCCAAAGCAATCCTTTTGTTGCTGTTTTGAGTGTTCATTCTACACCATGTATAAGTGGAGCTTGTACTGTTAGCTTTATAGTTTCGGTTTCAAGACAGGTTTTTTAAAAAAAAAAAAAAAAAAAAACATGCACCAGACAATTGTTCAAAAATCATCAGGGTAACTGCTTTTGACCGGAATGTACGCCATTTGCTGAGCTGATGTGTTGAATAACTGTGGAAATGAAAATGTTTGATAGTGAGAGAGAGAGCAATGACGGAGCCTTTGGAGGCAGAAAGTGTTGGTGAGAGAAAGAGAGAAAGGCAGAGAAAAGAAAAAGTCGTGAAGGAAGGAGAGATAGAGAGCGTAAGTCCCTTATGAGTGGCTGACATGTACCAGGCTCTGTCACATTGTGTGGTAACTGCAGAGAGGGGGTTGACGGCTATGCGTTCACTGCAGGATGGGCCGCACTACATGCACATTGTGCACTCATGTATAGCTCTGTCGTCTATATTTTACCCTTGTACATTTTCTTTACCTTTCCCATAGGCATTGCCTGTTCTCATGGGCAATGCTCCCATTTTGTCTTTTTTTTGTTCAGTCGGTTAAGCATAAAACATAATTGACCTAGCTTTGAGAAATGTGTAGGTTGAAGGACATAAGAACTGTACCGTAGCTACCTTTTCAATTAACATGATAAAGTTTCGGTGACGGAACCGAATATAAAACTTACATGAATTGCATTAACATGAGAATCTGTTGTGGAAGTTGTGGAAGACTGTTGTATTCTTTCTTAAAAAATTGAACTCTGTAATGCTTTCACTGTGAACATACACACACCCACACACACAGAAACACTCACAGGCATGCACAAACGAACACACACACACTTGAACATGCTCTTACAGTTCCATAAGGAGTGATAATTCATCTCTCATGTATTACAGGCTCTTGGTGATAATCCAAGCAGCTATATTCAAGTAGAGTAACCTATCAAACACCCAGCAAATTTTCTGTGACAAATTGCTTATGTTAATCTCCACATGAGAGCATACGTCTTATCAATGGGCTGAACATGCACATGTAATTTCTGCCTTGGGCAGAGTCTATTCCATACGAGGGATCTTGTGCTGTAATCCCCAAACCACATTCAACGGGAATATATATCTCATTTCTCATTGTGCGCTCCCATCACTTTAAAGTGTATGATAAATGGGGGTTGAACTGAATAAGACTTTGGCTTTGAATAGGGCTCCAGGGTGGTGTGTGTGTGTGTGTGTGTGTGTGTGTGTGTGTGTGCGTGTGTAATGTTATCTGGATGAGGCTGATCTCAGCCCTAGGAGATGTGATACGTGGTAAATGTCACCACTGAGTAACCCAGGCAAGGTCATTCAGTCAGATATGTCATCATATGAGGTCAGAAATCATATTGCTGTCATATGGTTGTACTTCAGAGAGGCTTTGAACATGATAAACAGATTATCTGTGGGCGTTCACTGATGTCTGCATGGAACAATTCAACTTTTGATACAAAAATTGCCTTTGCTTTTCAGTGTGGCGCCTATGCTTGTTTACTAATGCTTTGAACAAACAAGTAGACGATTAAGGTGAAAAGACGTTTGATTGATCATCAAGATCACCATCTAACGGAAACGTGATCAAATTACCATACACAGAAAAGCTGACAGTTGACCAAAAAAGCTGTGTTTGTTCTCTGTTTTTTTCCCCTCAAGCATGGCCTATTTCCTTGCGAAATAATACAGGAGCCGATGCCTTGTCTGTTGCTCCCCCCAAAATTTGAGAAACAGGTCAGGGACTGATCCACATGTGTGTGGATGTGTGCCATTAAGAGCTGAGCCATGCACGTCGAACGAGACGCGCGTGGTGTGTCAGACCTGCTTGCCTTTGTGCCGTGCCGTTCATTATGCTCGCGTGCTTTCGTTTCCGCATCTTGTTGACCTATTTTGTGCTCTTTGACTAATCCCATCGGCCGTTCCACGGGTGGTCGGGGTGGAGCGCTCCTCCGATTCCCCTCATTAGAATATCAGATAAGAAAAAAAGAAAGAGGCCTCTATGAAAAAAAAGGCCTGTCAGGGGATTTGGAACTGGAGCGCGGGCCGCTGCGTGCATTGTCTCAAGGGCTTGGGTTGAACTCATTTACCGAAGTCTTGGCCCGAAATCCAAAAAAAAAATAAAAAACCTATTCTAAGACTATGCATTGAATGTTTGACTAAGTCTGTCTATTTTTATTCAGGCAGATTCAGATGCATCACATGGAATGGTGAAAAGTAACCCCATTTGAAATGGACCCGATTTCATTCATCGGCTGACCTCACCTTTAGTTCTCTCCTGCAGATATTCTCTCTTCTGTTATTCTTTGCCTGAACTCATATCTGAGTTCTTTGTTCAGAACAGAAAAAAATGATCATTGTTTAGGGATGTAACATGACTTTCAGATGTTATGGCAGCCTTCTGAATGGCTTATTTGTTTTGTTTTTTTTTAAATATTTTTTTCATATTTATTGTCAAAATTTCAAAAGAAAAAAGTTCGTTTCTAATATGATGACACACATTTGTAATTTTTTAAACTCAAATACTCTATACATACATACAGTAAAGATAATTGTCCCCTCCCCCGATTTTCTGTTTTTTGCATAATTTTGACTCTGAGTGCAGTTCCTCAGTTGACACCTGTTATTAGATAAGTTAAAATACGTTAAATACGTTTAACAAAATGTTAATACTCATCAATTTGAGAAGGAAAGTAAAGCAGCCAGTGCCTCATGTAAAAAAAGAAAAATACTAACCATCCCCTCAGACTTGGTCACAGTTAGGTCATCTTTAGCACCAATGATTTTAACTAAATACTCTCTGAAGCTATTGATCAGTCTCTCACAACAGCAAGAAGCAAAGCTAGCCAGTTCCTTCATGCGGTACTTCTTTGATGCTCTGAGATTTGTGGGTTTTTGAAAATGAATTCCTTTTTTTCAGGTCACACATGGGTTTATCTTTCTGGACTTTCACTACATCACTCTAAAAGCTTTTAATTTGTTCACTAAACCACTCTAAAAGCTTTTAATTTGTTCACTAAACCACTCTAAAAGCTTTCAAGTTCTTCTCTCTTAACCATCGTGATGTAGATTTGCTTGTGTGTTTTTCATCATCGTCTTGCTGCTGCATGCAGTGATATTAATTGTGCCATTTCCTGATGCAGAAAATGATCTCCAAATCACCGCTCTAGAGCCAACATATGTAACAGTTGTTCTTGCATTGTACGTGGGGTCTAGTTCTGGTCTGATGTGACAAGGCCCATGTAACCCCAGTTTAGCCAGGTGCTTTTTGCCAAAACTGGAGACCAGTGTTCATGGTCTGCATAGTCAGCAATTTTTCTGACTTGCTGCTCTGTCATAAACCCTATTTCTCCTCAGCATCTCTCTGGTGGAGCCATGAAAGCTGCCATTTGTGGTAGGGTTTGTTTTTTGTTTTTTGTGTTTTTATGGGGAGTAATTTTACACCTTCATGTCTGATTCTTTTAGATGGATAGTTCCAGTGAGGTTCATCACTTTCCCTGGTGTTCTTCTTGGCTTCAGTGAGGGATCACACACCTTGGAAAATTTCTGACAGAACAAACAACAATTATTGAGGTGTTTAGAAATTTCTTTGGATTATGGAATTCTGTGATTGCAGTAACTGTATGTTGCTTATCTCCATAATAATAATTTTATATTGACTGGTCTAGGCCGATTGTTGACCAAAGCATTCCAAGAGTTGACCTTAATTTTCCACTTAAACGGGTTGATTATACTTGAAGGGGCAATGACTATTTTTACTCATGAAAACTACATGTTTACTTGGCCTTGCATACCAAACAAAATGAAAGAATAATTACAATTTTGCTGTTGTAATTATTTTTTTTTTCTCTCAGACTCTGCCTATATGCCACTACAACCCACAAAAAGAACTGACTGAGTTTCATGTGAAAAATATTCAAAACTGCACATGGTGCAAAAGCAAATGCTTTTCATGGTATTTTACATCCGTACCTCAAGTCTGTCACCAAAAAAAAAAAAATTAAATCAAAGCTACTTAACAAATCTGAATGGGCTTTTGATTACTCTAGATATTTCCATGCTCTGATTTTATGATCCTTTTCAGATTGCTGAGTCTCTGGTTAATAAATTGGATCTTGCCCAGGCCCATCCCCTCTCCAAAGAAACCAGTGTAATTACAGAAATGATGTTTAATTAGGGCAAAGAGAGTAATTACCCAGCTGTGTCTCCTCCAGTGTTCTCCTACATCATTTTCTCTCTCGTTGGGCCAAAAAAATGTGGACAACAAAGGGGGAAAAAAAAGAGCGAAATGTTGTTCCTCGCCAATACTCCACAGTTGTTCTTTGCCTGCTGCCCTCTTTCTTTTTCTTCCTGTTTGTCTCTTTCTTTCCTTATCATTCTATTCAGGGCATCTCTAGAGCAGGAGAACAGCTTTGATCTTAAGCTGGTCAATGTACTTGGTATTGATCAGTCAGGACAGATGGTTTTTGAAACCTTTGCTCTCTAACCCAAATCATCACAACCCAATGATGTCAACTTCAACTATGAAATCCATACAGCAGAAATTCAGCCTGAGACTACTGTGATGGACCTACACCTACTCAGTGTATGTGCACACAGGCCTGTGGATGGACAGGAGTTAAGGAGAGCAAAAATGGGTTTGGCGTGTGTGTGTGTGTGTGTGTGTGTGCGCGCATGCATGCACCTGTGTGTGTGTATTAGGGCTGCACAATTAATTGAATCAAAAACAAAATAGCAATGTGTCTGCGTGCGATCGCTAAACTGCAAAAGGCTGCAATTGAATAAAAAAGGCCACCCTGCTTCGTGTGGAGTTCTTCGCCTCCGACTCATTAGTTTTCTGGACACCCTGTCAAGCATTACCCCATACTTTACAACAACTTAGAGCCTTATGATGAAGTTATGTATGAAAGGAAAAAAAGACAGACGAAAGCCGACCTGAACTAAAACAAACAACTGCTAGTGATTTTACATGCTTGACGTGTGAGAAATCATTTTGTGAAAGGTTTCAAGCATTTTGTACCATTTTGTCACTGAGTAGTTGAGTTATTTTAAAGTTTTTATTTAGTTGACCTAATTATTTCAAAACATCCTTTTACAGTGTAGTTCTATGCCTTTATCTGATTTTAGTCTTGAGAACTAAGCAAAAATATGAGATGCTAACTTGTGTTTATCATATCTCAGTTCAAATCACAATTGCAAAATGTTTCCATCTAACGGCAGCCCTTGTGTGTGTGTGTGTGTGTGTGTGTGTGTGTGTGTGTGTGTGCGTGTGTGTAAATATGTTTGCATGGGTGTGTATGTGTGCATGTCTATGCATGTGCATGCACGTGTGTCTGTGCGTGCATGCGTGTGTGTGTGTGAAGAAGACTGTTGGGTCAAGCCGCTTACCAGCTTGCCGTCCTGCCGGGTGGCCGGAGAGCTGTGGGGCCATCCTAGTTCACATGGACCTATTGACAAGCTGCTGACCTGATTACTCATTACCAGAGCAGCGGGGGGCAGTCTGGGCTACATCGCACTCACTTGGCGTATGCAGACAGAGCACAATCCACTCACAGCCTCCTGTCCACACCCCCCTTCTCACCCCCCCCACCCCTCCAGTGCTGGGGGTCAGAGGTTAATGACAAATAGCTCGCCTCTGCCTACAGTTAGGAGCTCCTGCTGAAAGAGAGAGGAGCTCAAACAGGGGCAGCCCAGAGGAAATGAACGGGTCTTATTAAAACATGGGCTGGAGAATAATCTATATGGTGCTGAATTTGTATCTGAGTAATTGTTACATTAGGAGTCTAACAGTGGACTCTGTGGGGTGTATGTGTGCGTGTGTCTGTGTGTGTGTGTGTGTGTGTGTGTGTGTGTGTGTGTGTGTGTGTGTGGATGTGCAGGTGTACAACATCCATTTTTAACCTCACAGTTGAGACACAGAGCAGGGGAACAGACTATGTGGGCACAGTGTGTATATGCATCCATATATGTGTATGTGCACATGTATGTGCGTGCGTGTGTGTCTGTGTTAGGGGGGTCACATTAGATGAGACTAAGGTGAATTGATGAAGGACAAGCCTCATCAGTCTGCTCTATGGACAGGAAACATTATAAGTGGATATCATAAGCATTAAAATTCCAATTAGAACTGCAATTGATTAGATTAGTTATCTGAAGATAATCAGGACTTAATTCAGAACCGCCAAGCTGTCATTTCTCAGCGTTACCAGGTGTTCATACTTAACATCTTTTGTCTCTTTCAGTGTCTTTTCAATTCTTCAAAAATGTCTTTTATTGAAATATGACGGTTATCATTCTCAACCCAGCCTAAAGGGCACCATTACACTTTATCTGTGTATTAGAACTGTGTGTGTTTTTTCTCCTTGTCGGGTCTGACTCTGCTCTTTTCTCTTTTGTGTGATTGTTAGCTCTGATTATTTTCTGTCTTTTGTTATATTTAGATGGAAAACAAAGGCCTGTCTATGTAAAAGTGCCTCTGGATTTGTTGGTAATCCTAAATAAAACACAGATGTTGAAACCACAGAGGTAAACTAAGTAGCCTGACCTTGTCCTGTCACTGTAACACAATCCCCAGAATGAACTGCAGGTCAGCAACCTTCTCTTGTCCTCCATTATCACAACTCTCTCTCTCTCTCTCTCTCTCTCTCTCTCTCTCTGTGTCTCTCTCTCTCTCTCTCTGTGTCTCTGCCCTCTCTTTCTTCCTTCCTTTCTTTCTTTCTCACCTCACTCCCCCTCAGGTTATTTTCTCCCCTACAGTTCTTGTCTTGCTCCTTTTCCATATATCTCTTTATCTTTGACTATCCAACAGATTTTTTACACCCTACTCACACTCTCAAATGCTCTTGTTCTGGTTGTGTTACCAATTTCTTCAGTTCAGCACAACAGCAACACAGATGTCATCAGAGGTCATTTTGGAGTGCATTTTTCGCTCATGCCCAGTGAGACTTTAATTGTCCTTTGATGTCAGTAACGTGTGGTTGTTTTTCTTTTTTTTTTTTCTGACGTGCATCGTTTTGCAGTGGGAGATACGTTTCCAGGTGATTGGCCGTCGCGTGACGCATGAAGCCATGTGAGATGTGTGCTGTTACTGCTGAAAAAATGCTGCTACGTCAGCACTTTCTTCATGTCACCCATTCAATGAGTAATTACAGCTGAGGCACAAGGCAGGCAGGAGGGACGGGGCCAGAGAGAGTTCATTCCTTCTGTTGTACGTTTGCTCCATTTCTGACTTTTTTTTTTGCAGCCCAAAGGGAAATAGCTTTGGGTGAACCATGCATTATTTGTTCTTAATTTTTTAAAAGGCCTTAATTTCCCTATTGCAGAAACTCTAAAAATCCAAATATGCAGTGTCAGGAAAGGGAAGTGAAAGTGGGTGGTTATCAGCTGAATCTTCATGAAGAGCAGAATCCTGTGACACCTGTAGAGAGCTCAGCGAATCACATTTTTGTTAGCGTATACTCCATGTATTCCGAGTCACTCTGGTGCATTTTATAAAAGGTCAAAGGTTAAGATGGAGCCTAGATTAAAATGCCTTCTAAGCATTCAGTGGCAGAAAAATATTCAACTCAGGTGTGCAGAATGATTAAGAAATTTATACAGTTCACTTTAATAGTAAATTTATATAGTCTTCATTTTGACACTGTGAACACCTTACATTTTACAAACTTTTGATAGTTAGCCCTGAAATGAAAAAGGTGCCAACAGAGGAGCCATCGTTTCCCTTTCTGAACACTGAAGTTCAGTTCTGAGTCTTTATGGTAAACTCATAGAGGCATTCTATTTCCATTCTCAACACTGAAGTTCAGTTGTAAGTCATTATGGTAACATTCTATTTTTGTGCAGGATTTTTTGAAGTTCTGACCCGTGTGGATTTGGCTTGGCATCCCCCATGTTGGCACAACTCCACTGCTACCCCTGCTATATAAACGCCTCCTGACTAATTCACTTACTGGTCATATTTCCCCATCCGTCACAGATGGCACTTACTGGCAAAAACATGAGCAGAGACGTTCACCTGCCAGGAAGAACATTTTTCGACCAATGATAGTGAGATAAACTCGTTAAAAGTCATTAGAGTGATTTAGAGTGATATTGAAGTCCTTTTGGATTCGGGATTTCAACAGCAGTGATCACAAGTCTTGCTTAACTTGGGGGGTTGGGGGGGGGGCATAGAGTAGCGAAATGTGGAAGAAGCTGTGCACTGTGGTCAATGAAGTAATTATAGCTGAAGTAGAAGCACACTCTGGCCACAGGTCATCAGTGAACAGTGGACTGACCTACTGACACTTAAAAAAAAAAAAAAAAAACGCACTGGCTTCAGTAGTCTTCATCCACAGCTATTCTGCCAAGGAACCTATTTGCAACAAGAAAGAAGATTGGGTAAGCAAATCAAACAGCATTGATCTGGCGACTGATAGTGGCATGCCTCCTATTGATCAGGATCGGGCATTTGCAATTCGCCCATGCTTGCATTTTTCCAGTCTTAGCAGGGATGAGCAATTAGGACTTGATTGGCATTCTGGACCCATACGTAATTTGCGGTAATGCGAGTTCATTAAATTACTAACTTGCTTTTTGGAGGTTAGGTCGGAGATCCCAGAATCCCATGGGCTCAGTCCTTCGGCATCGTTTGTATGTAGAATCGATCCCGTTCCATCCCTTTTACTGCCCCACCACACAATATTAGTGTTACTCACAGGAAATTACATTTGCACTGTAGATTTTAAAAAGTTGTCTTGCTACGATAATTAATTTGTACATGCGCTTCACGAGGGGATTGAATGTCAGAAGAGACAAGTCCGGAGGGACTTTGAGTTGTCTTTCAGTTAAAAAAAAGAAAAAGAAAAGTACAAATGTAAAAGTATATATTCAGTATAAACTCACAGTCTGAATGTAAGTTAGTTCAGTGCTTGGTAGAAATTGTGTTTACTATTTCTTAGGATCCTTGCTCATGAATTTTTTCCCTTTTCCTTTTTTTTTTTTTTAAAGGAGCTCCTGTCAGTGACTGAGGTGAGAGATCTGAGGAATCCCATGATCATTCTTGCCCCCGGTTCCCCTCTCTTATTCCCCTAACTGTTAAATCAAAGCCTCACTGAGGTAGGTAACTGGGTGTGGGTGGAGTAGGGGCAAGAGCAGGGCTCAAACCACGCAGCATGTTGGAGTTCCATTTCATGCACCAGTGATCATGAGCCTCCAGTATCTTCGTTTTCTGTCTCCAAACACTCCCAAATGGTTCCTGGCCCCTCCCCACCCACGTCTTCCTCGGAGTGAGAACTCTTTTCAAAAGGGCTTCACAGCATGCTAGCAATTCCTCTGCTGATCCACTGCTGCTGTCTCTCTCTCTCATCTTAGGTCCAGCTTCTCGGGGCACTGTAGTATCAGTAACAGCATATCTCTGTGCACTCTGCAATAGGAAGCCAGAACTGAGGATCTGTGCTTTAATGACCTAGTGCAAGTGTTGTGGACTGTCTTCACGAGCCAAACACACATTAAGAGCGCAGGGATTCCAAAAATGCATCAACCAGAAAAGTGACACCAAAATCTGCAGTGATTACTAGTCTGCCCGTGTATGTGTGTGGTGTCAGCGTTAGTAAGATAATCTCATGCCAGTGTTGGCAAGTCGTATTTAAGTGAGTCATATCATGACTATGTAGGCAAGAGTTATTTATTAGGAACATAAGTCATTAATGCTAACGTGTTACATTTTAGCGCCACGCTCTTCCGTTAACTGAGTGAGAGTTTAATATAGGTATGAGAAAATGTCCTCTCCTTTAGCCCTGAGGAGGTTCCCATTCAATTGATAGAGGTGGTCAAAGCCCAAAAGGACAGGTAATGCAGGAGCTGGAGCTGAAGTCAGCCATCCGAATTTTCGTAAGAGAAAATAATACCACGCGTTACCCTATATCTTAGCTGCTATTTACAGACACGCAGCTCCAAGTTTCAATCACAGTGCTCTCCAAGGTCAAGGTCATTTGTCCTTTTATAGACTCCCATTCATGTGACAGGCATGAAAACCAATGATCTACAACTACAATTCTTACCACAATTCAGTTCAGTGCTTGTTCTCCTTGGCCTGCAGGTGTGTGGCGAGAGAGTTAGCGGATGAAGCTGAAGAAGCTAATTCATCCTGACTTGGTCAATGAGGATCACTCTTACATTCCCTTCAGCACTTCTGACTCTTTGTCTCTGCCAACCTCTCACTTCCACAGACAGTACACACGCGCACACACACACACACACACACACACACACACACACACTCATACACACACACGCACACACATATATATATACCCATAAAATATTATCTGACATTGTAAATTAATTTAAGCAATTTTTTTGAGTAGAATAACATATTTAAAATAGAAATAAAATAGAAATAATATTTTTGAAAATCCATAATAATAATAATAATAATAATAATAATAATAATAAGGAGAAAGAGGAGATTGAATTGTTTCAGATGAAATGACTTTTGAAGGACGGACTGGTCCTTTTTGTTTCCTAGTGTGTACTACAGATGTCCGTCCTGAGACATGAGGTTCGTGGGGATCTTATTCACTTTATCTGCCCGCTGATGATTGGTGCTCATATTTGGCCTGCTACATCAAACAAAAAAGTGTAGAAATGCCATATGCAAAGGCAGTTCCGTTCACCGTTTTAGTCTTCATGCCTACTGATAAACCAGTTAAACCAATCAAGTGTTGTTTTATTACAAATGGAGAAAACACAGATTCTTGAGAAGCAGCTGTTGGTGGATCCAGTGATAGAGTATTCCAGCCCTTAACCAGGGGTGGATGGTAACGAAGTACATTTACGTAAGTGCTGTACTTAAGTACATTTTTCAAGTATCTGTACTTTACTTGAGTGGGGGTTTTTTTTGTGGAAACTCCTGACTTTTACTCCACTACATTTGAAAGACAATTATTGTACTCTTCACTCCATTACATTTCTATGAAGGTCCTTGTTACTCATTACTTTGAAGCATAGCTTTAAAGTCAGCGGACGAATTTTCTTTTCTAAAATGCGATAGGCCATTTTGTCTTTGTCACAGGAGAAAAACCAATCACATTAAACTACTCCAATGCTGTCAGTCAAGTGTGTGCTGCATTTTTTTAACAATTGAACTTGGTGGTTTTACTGATGGCTACTACTACAGCAGATAAAGGTGATAAAGATAAAGGTTCCTCACCAGAGCACCCACGATCATATCTTAAGTTCATGTCTGAGATTTCTGAAATCAACTGGTTTTCAAGCTAACTGCTTCCCGTACACGTTTGCACAGTGTTCGCCTAACTTTTTTCATAGGTGGCTGTGATGTAGTGTTCGCTGCTTACTTATGATCATATTTGCCTCAGTAGATATGAGATGCGACTTGAAAATCGCGATTAATATGTTTGTGAATGTCTGACGAATCTGGTGACAGCGGTGAGGAGGGTCATCCAGCTGTTTAACATTTCAGACAATGCTATGTAGTAGAAGTAAAATTAACTTAGCCTACAACATTATGTCGTGTTTGTCTTTTAAAGGCCCATATGAGTTGACCTAGGGCATATTTAACTGAAGCTATATACTGTCTTTTACAGAGGAAGCATTGGATTCAACTGTGTTTCTATAGGCTTTGTAGCATATTCCACAAGCTTTTTCTTCTACAGGTTCCACAAGCAAGTAAGTGCATTCAGTAGGTTGTTTCAGGGTCATTAGACTCTGTAAATGCATTGTGGCAACAATACAACAATGCCTGGACATTAAAAAGAAAATGTACTTTTGAATACTTAAGTATTTTTAAAACCAAGTACTCCAGTTCTTTAACTCAAATAAAAATTTAACGGAACAACTTTTACTTGTATTGGAGTAATTTTTTTCAATACTTTGACTCAAGTAATGGAGTTGTGTACTTTGTGCACCTCTGGCCTTAACTCATCACCATGAAAGAGACAATATGTCACAATAAGTTTATATCACTGAAAACAATGTCTTTCACTTCAGCATAACAGCCTCACTACTTTGTTTTGTTAACTGAAGGTAGTGGTGGGGAAGAGTTATGGATACAAGGACTTTTCCACCGTGTGAATTAACATTTTTTAATGTCAATTCTGTGAAACCAAAATGCGATCAGTGAAAAAGAAGTGAAAAATACTTTAAGACCTGTTAACAGGCTGCAAAATGAGTGTGGACATTGTCGCTGACTGGTGAGAAATCCCAGGCTCCTGTCTACAGTCTGTCGGCTCATCTCCATTCTCAGACATCAGCTGGAGATTCTTCAGCGTCTCGTGAGATCTTCCAGCCTATGTACCTCACCCACGTCCACACAGTCGCTTTAAAATCTGCACACCACCCACCCGCCCACAACCTGCTGCTTAGGGAGGAGGTGTTTGGTCTGAAACAGTGGGAGGCCACGTTAGCAGTCTGTCACAAATGGAGACTGGATCTCCTTTGTGCTGCCTCCCATCCTCTCCTCCTTTTAAAGGATACTCCAACAAAAGATCTAAAAGATTTCCGTCGATTCTGTCAGCATTTATTAAGGAGAAGTTAAAATGTTGAAGTTAAAATGGATCATGATGGTTCAGTGCTTTTTTTCCTGCCCTTAAATAAGGTTCTAGGCTTTCTTGGACTTATCAAGAGAACATTGTATGATCCATGTATTATACAATCTGATTAGACATATAAAACAATTAAACAGACAATTATCCTTACATCTCCAGGAATTTTCAAGATTATTGTCCCCTAGAGAGTCTAAACATTTTTCCACAGCTATCAGTTTAAGCTCAACTGTATCCTAGCATGTTTTATGTTCCATATGTATTCACCAGAAATAACAATTTCTTCAGATTACCATACTGTTTTCTAAATTCTGTGCTATGTTTTCTGACCTGGTTCTCTCTGGATGTAAGATGTTAGCTAAAACCCTCCACCATTTAGAAACTCCTCCTCCTCATTTAGCCAGTGACTCTTCAGAATAAAGTGAGTTTCTTTCCCCCTCTGTGTCCTTCTAAAGTTGTAAAAGTCACCTCTCACAGAGGGTTAATCAGATTTAAGCAAAACATGTTGTACCTCTTGAGAGCCGACGATAGTACAGTCTACAATCTTTTCTATACATTTAATTTTGAGAAGCCATTCAGTGAGTTTGCCAGGGAAGAGGTATTTTACAAAGCCCAAAATACCCAATTAACACCAGGATGAAATCTGGCAGGGAAGCATTCGGGGGAAATCAAATTCCTTTTTAAACAGGCCCTTGCAGGAAAGCGGGCAATAAGGCCCTTTTATCTAATACATGCCAGGAATAATTAGGTTATTGCAGCTCTGCCTGGTGTTACTCAATAATTAGGCCAGTCTCTCATGGATTCACATGAGGGCACGTTGACCTTCAGGAGAAAGCACACTATTGACATCCAAACTAAGGATAACAGGTCAATTCCCACAAGCGGTAGGTGTACCCTGGTCACGTAGCTCACATTCTGGGGGAACTAACGCCGAAAGCCGCAGGAAGTTCATGACGGAGAGGATGAAAAGGAATATGTGATGAAGTGCTCAAAGGTCCTTGAGGAGACAAAGCTGCTGCCGCCTCTCCTCCTACTCGTCCTGAAAACGACGCTACTTCGTCCTACGCCCCCGCCCCCCCACACAACCCACCCTATTCACATGCACACTCTTTCAATTCCTGTTCCAAAGACACAGATCTTTCCTCTCCAAAGTTGGTAGCTCCCATATTAACACACATGAAACTTCCAGAGGAAGACTTGCAATTGTTATGCTACTTAGATGTGTACTTTGCTAACACACAGCAGGACATTCGGTGTTTGTGTGAAGAATGATTTTTTGGTTTTTTTGAATGTCTTTCCGATGGGTTGTAATTATCCGTTGTCGAATCCTGCCATCCATTGCATTGTTTGGTAGCATGAACACAATTGAGGTTTGATTAAGGGGCCATTTTGTTTGAATTGGTGCAGAACTGTTAAATACGTGTTCCAGTCCTTCAAAGGAGCCATTAAGTCCCTAGAGTTCAGATGAAACAAACCAATTTCAGGTGGAAGAAACCATGAAGATATTTTTGTTCCAAAGGAAATTTTTCTATTTCATTTACATAATAAGAGCCCAGCTGAGAGGGAAATGGGTCACAGAGGATTAATGCTATTTTTGACAGGAGTATTTAAAAGCATTCTTGGTTTCCTCCTTTGTCACTCTGGGGATCATTCTGGTCTTCTTGGGACTTTTTTGTTTGTTTTCTTGTTGAAATGGCATTTAATGACAGTCTTGACGTTGTCCAGGCATTCTGTCACTTTTACACATACATAATCTATTTATCATTTTTTACCATTGCATTGTTGATCAATACCGCAATGAAAATTATCTGCACTGTTTATGAATGTTTGCCTTGTATCCGCTCAGGTCTGATCTAGTGATAAAGTATCTTTATTTCTGGTAATAAAAAAAATTGTACAGAAATCATCATGGTAGTGGGAATAAAGCAAATCATCTTTACGGTGTCTGCGTGACCTTTGAGGTGCGTACATTTGATCTTATCTGGCAGCCACAGGACATTCTTTGAGGTCACCTAAACATCGAAAGGAAGTGAAAAAAGGTCACGCGAGGTCATGCTTTACACACCTCCCATAATTAGGTTTTGGTGTCAGCACCGAGACAGGAAATGAAGGGCTAGTTCCCCACCCAGGGTCACGCGGGGTCAAAGGTCTTATTGAGGACAGCAGAAAATGAACTCAGGCAAAGATACTGCAGGATCAAAGTGTAAACTGATAGGCCTGTAATACTGGTGTTAAATAAAAAAAATAACCAAATGAGTGCTTTTCACTTCGTTTTTTTTAGTTGGGAAGCTGTTATGTTCCAAACACAGTCACAAAATAATTTTTAAACAGGCATTTTTGACAATACATGGAAGTGAGCTATATTTTAGGCTTTAAAATATGGTAATTCTTTGTACTGTAATACAGTTGCTCAAATTTCTTTAAATTAACTGCCTTATGAAAATGGTGGTTGTGAAATAATGATGCTATTACAGATTATTGTAGGCAAAACTGAATTAAAATCTGCCATAACCAGTTAAAAAAAATAATATAAAGCCATTTCAGTTCTTTCACTTGGATGTAAAAATTAGGTTATATGTATCTAACAAATCAGAGAGACCAATTTTTTTTTACACCTTTATTTTACCTTATGAATAAGGGAGTGGAAACAAATAACCCTTTACCTCTTTAATGGCAATAGAAACAGTTATAGTTATAATAGTTATAGAAACAACAGGAAAAGCTGTTTTGCAAAAAGGTAAAATGAATCTGATGACTTTTGAGGAGATAAAAAAATCTAGAGCCTTGGCTAGCAGCTGTAGAATAACACTTGGTTGGTATCTGGGAGTCACAAAACCCCAAATTTATGACTAGACTTTTCATCGCTGAGGCAGGGCTATTTGTAAGGTTTCTAGAAATGAAGGGCTTTATCCAGGGCAACCAACAAACACAGTGATAACAACTAAAATCACAGCTGTAAGTACCTGGACTCAGTGGAACTTTGAGCAAGGTGCTATGGTCACAGCAACACAGAAATAAAGTTCTTTGGTGTAACGACTGCAGTAAAGGGCTGGACCCAAATGCAAGACATGACGCGAGAAAATGCAAAAAGGAGACTTTACTTACAAATAGGGAAATAAACAGGTACAAACGGGAACCAAGACTGTGGGAACCAAAAAGTGCAGTCGAACAGCATGAATCCAAACATGATCAACAACAGACAAAAGACTGGTCAAACACAAGGGCTTAAATACACAGGGAGAACCAAACAGAGGAAACATCATTAGGTAAACTACATTGGGTGAAACCAGTGTAATAAATGAGAAAGGCAGAATCAGGTGAGTGGCAGAGACAGACACAAGGAACAGAAACACAAAACATATCAAAGCAAAAGACATTTGGCCACAAACACGAGTGCGTGAGTGGGTTGGTATCAAAAGAAAGAGGCATAAGCAGAAAAGAACGCCATGTTTGCCATTGATGTTTAATTTTTGGAACTTTTTCTTTTTTTTTTTATGGGATCAAAAATGCCACAAACTCTACAAAGTTCAATACTCAAATCAAATTTTTTTCATGTTTGGGCCAAAAAATCTGATGGCGTCCTACAGACGTTGGATGTGGACCAAGTGGATGTTTCAATCAAGACTGCACTTCAGTATTCAGAAAAAAAATCTTTTGACCACTAATTTTGACTGACCACTGATTCAGCATTTTTGCCACGTCCATCTCTTTACTACCTGTAGTATGAATTTTTACAAAGCAGTGCAAGAGATCAGATGAATATGAAGGTTCTCTGTGTGTGTGTGTGTGTGTGTGTGTGTGTGTGTGCGTGTGTGTGTGTGGCACATTTATCTAGGATTCCTCCAAATATGGTTTTATAAAACAACATACAGACCGGCTCACTGCCCGTGTCCCTGAGAGGAGGATATGACCAGATTATCCACCGGAGAAGAGACTGCTGCCGTGTGACTGATCAGCAGAAAGAGCACGGTGTCCAACTCACCAAAACAAGGGTGGAAATAATTGTATTAGTCAAGATTTTGGAAACAAGTTTATTATCGGAGAAATGCTCTGTTTTGGTTTCCTCTACCACATAATGAGTAGATATATTAAATATGAGTAAATATATTAATCATTTTTTGGGAAATTAAAACGTGTACCGCAACAAGGATTATTTATATATTTGCAATGTTCTCAGGACTCACTGCTTTGTAGTAACTGCCCAGGATAATTGAGGAATTTGATGTGGTTCTTGATTAACTTTGTCCATTCTCTTCACCCATTTACGGAGTATAAAATAGACAGACAATCTAGAAACTTTTACAGCGGTTTCCCTTTCATTTCTGTGACAGTAATTTGGCTTGCTCAATAACAATGTGGCTATGAGAAAAATCCAGATATAGTGGTAAATTCACATTGTGTCAGTGGAAAATGGTTTTAACAAGAATGCGTGTCAGAAACATTTCTTCTCTTCCTCATTCACAGTTGGACCATGTGGTCTTTGAGATCCTGTGTGGTGGTGACTCAGTAGGCTACAGTTCATCATCCTAAACCACAACTAGGCAGGGAGAGAAAATAAAATTAATGGCCCTGTTTTTGAGTGCAGAATTGCTGGGTGAGTAGTCTCATTAAAGAGAGGAGGTGTGGGTGACATTTTGGGACAGGATGACAAGGGCGACCGTCCCCTTGGTGACACACAGCTTTTTTGTCAGGCTAATCCGTCAGATTGGAGTTCAGCATGTTTCGTTTTTGAGAGCAACCCCTCTCCCTATGGGCTACCCTCTCTCCAAAAATCCCAAGAAACAGAACCCATGGAATCTGTCTGGTATCTACTCGCTGATTCAGAATTAAACTGACAGATAAAAAAACTCATACTTTATACTTTGTGTAACTTCCTCTGTCTTTTCAAGTATCAGGTTGTTTAAGAGTGTTCATAAAACTGCATTAGTTTATAGATGCTGTTTTTAAACAGGAGCAGTAACCTTGAACTCTCAGTAAGGATTAGTTTGTTTCCATGGTGCTGTACACACAGCATTCATTTCACACACACACACACACACACACACACACACACACACACAGAGTCACCACAGACCCATACACACACACACACACATACACACACACACACACTCACAGGGGGGTATTCTGTTCCAAAGAGGCCTCAAATAAACAGAGGCCAAGTTAAGCGAGAGGATGCAGCTGGGCTATCTATCTGCTCTCTAAGACCACAGATGAATGAGGAGACAGACGGATGAGACCAAGAAAATGTGGGAGCACAATAAACGCACCTGGACGCTGCGCCTCTCTCTTCTCTTCTCCCACATAACTCAACCCTCATCCGGCCCAGTCCGGATACACTCCACAAACATTCACAATGAAGGCCCCTTGTAGTCCCCATGCTTGTTTGAACGTTACACTCCTCTTTTTTGTTGTTTAACAGCTCGCCTTCCTGTCATTTGAAATATATTTATCGCATCACTTCTTCCTGCGAAATCAAAGAGTATTTTACACTGACCCAAACACAACATGAACGTGTATTGGAAAAGCCACTGAGTTAGTGGCACTGATGTTGCTTTGACTACCAGCTTCTCTCCCCAAAAAAACTGTCTCTTTTACACCGTGCAATGGGTGGCATTGGTCCCGCTTGTCAAAGGTGGACTTCTGTCCCTTCCATAACTTATGAAAATGAATTGTCCTTCAGTTCATTAATTTCAAAGATATTCATCAAGAATGAAAGGTCATTTACAGTGAATAAATTGTGTTTCAACTAACCCCTTTCCCCTCCCCTCCCCTCCCCTCCCTCTGTCTCTTCCTCTCTTCCTCTATCAGCGCAGTGGGCTGACGGGGGTCATTGACCTGGGAGAAAATCGCACCATAAAAGGAAGTCACCCCAGAAGGTCAGAGAGGTGAATGGCCTTACATACCTTTGAAGGACAGGAGTATTCTGGGAGCGACACATCTCTACCCGTGATGCAATGCTGTGATGGAACACAAGGTCAGAGAGGTCAGAGGAGGTCACGACCTTTAGAGTTGGGAAGAAAGGTCAGAGTTGAGTCATGGAGAGAAGGAAATGTTGCCTCCCCTGTGCAGTTGCCTTTTAGCCTTTTGGCTGTTTGGACTCCAACATTTCTGTCTGGTTGTTTTATGCTAACAGAATGAGACAAGGTTAGGAGATGACGTTAAACTGGCGCTAATCACCGAGTTCCTGTCTTTATGACTGAAGCTGGATAGAAGTGGTGGGAGAGAGAGAGAGAGAGAGAGAGAGAGAGAGAGAGAGAGAGAGAGAGAGAGAAATGGATTCACACAGGCACTGTAACCTATCTGGACCAGAAATTGTTAAATAATTGAAAAAGAATTTTAAAAAATTACAAATTACAACAGAAGCAGAACATGGAATCGAACTTCATCAGTTAATCTAATGTCCTGTTCTCACAGAGCTGTCTCAGTACCTGTTGGCCTGTCAGGGCACTCATCTTCGCCGAGCGGTGCAGAATATGTTTTCACGCGTGACTGGTCATTTGATTAGGCATACCGAAGACCTACGTGATAATGCCTCGTTTCGGCATTTACTGAAAGCTCTGTTCAAATTCAAAAGCAAGGACAAACTAAACACATGTACAGAGCAGCTAAGAGTTTGGTGTCTTATTACTGTAATATACCCAGTATCTGACCTGAGTGCCGATTTACAATAAGGACATGGATTCTGGTTTTATGCTCACTCTGCTGAGGTTGTTTTACTGATAGAGTGATGAAATATTTTCCCCAAATTTTACATGCTATTAAAAAAGTCTCTCATATCCTATTGTAAAAAAGAATTATTAAGCTCCCAACCTGGTAACTAACTCAGATCCAAATCAAGGCTTTATACGATTATACTGTCTAGGACACCAGAGGATTAATCTGAATCAAAACCCATATTTGTGGGTATGAGGCTTACTGTAGTAGGACTGGGGGGTGTATGTGAAGTTAGAGACTTTTTGGAGCTAAGCCGTTAATTTAGCCGAATCTTCACCTCCGCTTTGCATGCCATGTGTAATCTGCTGACAAGCCAGGGACACACACATATTAGAAGACTGCTTCATTACCCTCTGTCACATCAGCTCAGAGTTACAGGGGCCTAATGGAGGAGGGCCTGTTTGGGCAATTTACCGGACAGAGATAGGGAATCACTAGATTTTTTTTTATTTTTTTTTAACTGCCCTGCACAAGTCAACACAGCATTACTGTGCTGCTGAAATAGAAAGGGATTGTTTTCTTCTTCCTCATCCCAGTGGTGGAATCTCCCCCTGCCTTGCCTCCTTTACTCTCATTCTCACTCTCTCTCACTCACTCGCTCTCTCTCACTCGCACGCACGCGCACACACACACACACACACACACACACACACACACACACACATCCCTTCTCTTTAAAGAGTTGTGATATAATGCTTATGTGCCATCACCTCCTAACTTTTGAGCAGCTGTAGTTTCCCACCATAAGCCATGATCCATTCCAATGTACTGCACGCATGTGCTGGACAAGTGCTGTGAGGGAACAAAACATGTCTTATTTTTGAGGGACGGTGAATTGAAATAACTTTATATTGATCTAATAAGTTAAAAAAAAACGTATTAACATTGTCCATACATAAAAGTGTACACAATTTTTTTCTCACTTGCTGAGAATAAGTTGCATTGGGTGATAAGCTCAACAGCAGCATCTGCTGGAAAATATGAGTATTATATTTTTTGTTAGGTGGGCCTACAATACCTTTGCTAAAAAGCAGTGTGCCTCCTAGGACAACCGAAAAAAAACCCTTCAAGGAACATTTCTGTAACCAAAAAATAACATTCAGTTTGATTCCCAGAACAATTGTTACCTGGGATGCGGGTCTTGGCCATCCACAGCACTGCTTTTTCTGCAGTTAAGTACAGAAATGCTTTGAATGCAAAAAGAGAGGTAACAGTCTGTCAGTGCAGTGTTAGTGTAGAATATGTATACATATACATATACATACACACACACATATATATATATAAATGTATAAATGTGTGTGTGTGTGTGTGTGTGTGTGTGTGTGTGTGTATATATATTAGGGGCGGAGCCGAATCCGAAAAGAGTATTCGGCAAAGCACAAATAGTAGTTTTTTCCAAATATTTATTTCATACAAATATTTTAAAAATTATTTGTTTTCGAAAAGAATGAAAAAAAAAATAGCTGATGTTCCTCATTATGATGGAGTATTAGGGCAATGTTGAGAGGGAAAAAATCTGAGATTTTGAGGGTAAAGTCATAATTTCAGAGGAGCAAAAGAGGATCAGAAGAACAGCCTGCCTCAACGTGGTGCTGAAGAGCCAAAAGATTAAGTACTGCATTTCGTTATTTGTGAAACCTATACTAAAGTACAACCTCACAAGATGCTCCACATTCCTCATTTTAACACAGGCGGCAGGCTGCTCTTCTGATATTTCCCCTCTAAAATAACATGTAGCCTACAATTATGACTTCATTCCCGTAATATTATGACTTTTTCTCATAAAATTATTATTTTATTCTCGTGGCAATTTCCTCCAAGTCCGGGTGGTTCTTTCTTCGGAATAGACACAGTTTCTTGCACAATCTTTTCAAAGTCCTGATACTTATGATAATGTGGTGCTGATGTGCCAAAAGATTAGGTATTTTGTTATTTGTGAAACCTATACTAAAGTATAAGTTCACAAGATGCTCCACGTAGGAGGTAGGCCTACATTTGCTCTGACAGTGTAGTCACTAGATAGCTGTAATCACCTACACGCTGATTTTCTTTTCAGTGGTGTTTATGGCTACACATGTTTATTGTTGGGTTTATGAAAACCGTAAACCAATAAAACATTTAAGTGTTCATAATTATTATAATAGTTTATTGAAGAACTCTTATATTAACACTTTAATATCCTAAAATCAGAAGTGTAATAAAACAAAAACAGGACTCTTATGTCTATTTCCACTTTTATTCAAATACAAATACAAATACAAATAATTTTGCCATCTCAACAAATATAGATACAAATACTGGGCTCTCTGCACATCGCTATATATATGTATATATACACACACACACACACACACACACACACATACATACATATATATATGTGTGTGTGTGTGTGTGTGTGTGTGTACAGAATACTCAAATGACTTGTTTTTCAAACTAAAATGACTTAAGGCAATTGGTTTCCTCAAACCATTTGAGTACTCTTGACTCATCAGGTTTTGCAGTGTTTAAAGACAAATGTTCATTGAATCCAGACCTCATACCAGAGTAGTTGCCATGTTTTTTTGTTTTTGTAAAAGCTGATTTGCTTTCTTCAAAAATGTGACATTTATTAATCTGTAAATTGTCCTTTTTTATCTCAGCTTAATTAAAATGCTACCACAGTGCCCTCATAAGTCAAGGGAAAAGGACTTATACAGTTTATCACACGTCCTCCAGTGCCACTCATTCAGCAGCAAACTCATCATGGCTTCTTTTGAAAGAGTTGGGGGAGGGGTGTGAGGGCAAAAAGTTCCTTTCAAAAGTTATGTTTACTCAAATGGTTCAAGGAAACTGATTACCTTATACCCTATGAGTAGGTGAAATTTATTAATTTAACTCAATTAAACACTTGTGTTAAAGACTGCTGATATATTTTAAGTTAAAGAAAGCAGCAAAAAGCAGCAAAATTAATCAGTTTAAAAGTCTTCAAAACCAGTCTTTAATTGATAAACTTGCCATACTCAAAAAACCATTTGAGTAAACTAGATAAAATTTGCTGATTTTAATCATTTGAAAGAAATGTTAATTTTAATATCTGAGACACCTTGATTAAAAAAAAACATGGATTTTCATACAGCTGGAACCAGTAATGAGGAGAGCCATGAACCATAACAACACCGTCAGGCTAATTGGCCTAAAACATGTTGCTGCTCTTCCTCCACTTATAACTATACAGTGTGGTTGGAGATTTATGATAACCAAAATCAGGAAGAAAGGCACTTCCTCTTGGAGCATTTAAACCTTAACAAGAGGTGGGGGTTAACCCTATTTTTTCTCTCAAAGAAAATTAGAAACATGCCCAATTAAAAAACCTCAAAAGCTCCAGCTAATCACAAGTCAAAATCACAGGTAGAACAAATAAGACAGGCCACTGAAAGGATTCTGTTTCCCAGCAACTTCAAAGAAAAGAATAAGACTCATTCACACACACACACACACACACACATATCACTGAAAACGTAAAGATAAAAATATGAACTACAGTTGATGAGCAGGGGATTCTTAAAAGCTTTTGACTCTGAAGATTAAAAATATTATGATAGGTATCAGACACACCCACTATTTTTGTTCATTTAACCCATACCCAAGCACATTTTGGGCAGTGACTACACTATATACTAGTCGATATAATTATTCATTCTTTACGTCACTGTACTGGCCTTTAGTTTCAATATATATTTCCACTTTATTTTAAGCGTTTTCTTGCGAATCATCTTCGTTTTTGACTGCTTTCGAGGAAAGTGAAGTGTGTCCGTTAACCATGTGTCAGTTGATAAGGGTTTGAAAGTTTGTCCAGTGATGTATCAGTAATTGCGTGATGGAATCAGTTCTCTTTGTGAAGTCTTACTCGCACCATCCACACGGGGGAGCCCTACATAAATGTGTGCTTTGGATCAACGTACCGTACTTTATCCATTGCATTATTGGATGATATAGCAAAGGAGACGTTAACAGTGTTCTATAGAGATACAAGTTGCAGTAGAAATGTATGCTACATAGGCAGTAGGATAATGACTCTCCATGTTTACTGCTTTAAAGTTACTCTACTAGACAGCACTCCTCTCGCCAACCTGTAATTCTCGCTGAAAAAGTAGGAAATTATTATAATGTAATCATGGTTTACTTCCTGTTCGGCACGTTTAGAGCTGATACTCGTATTCGTGTGTGTGTGTGTGTGTGTGTGTAACAGACAGACAGACAGAGGGACAGACAGACAGATAGATAGATAGATAGATAGATAGATAGATAGATAGATAGATAGATAGATAGATAGATAGATAGATAGATAGATAGATCAACATTAGCAGTTAGAAAGTTTATTACGCCATCCTGTAGTTTAAAAAAATTGCCAGTTCCCATTATGTGCGCGAATGTTCCTAAATAACTGAAAACGGTATAACGTCATTGTCATCAATAACGCTTTCCAGTTTTAGTTCCACTTTAGCTGGAACAGTTATTGCATCATTGTGAGTTACGGTTTATCTGGTTATCCGATTTATTCCACTTTTAGAGAAAAAATAATGCATTTCTCTTAAGTATATTATAGGTTTTTATATTATCGATAGATTATGTTATATGTTATAAAATACTTGTGTTAAATTTCTTGAAGTTAGACTGAACATCATGATTTCGCAGACGCTGGTTTTTGTCCACATTTGAACGTAACCGTGATGGTTTTATAACGCATGGAAAGAACGCTTTTGACCTCTAGTTGAAACATTTTGATTTAACATTTTTACAAAGGCCTAAACACATTTTGGCTTGCGGATTGAATTTGAGTGCTTTGTAAATCCAGCTAGAAGCATCACAAGAAATTACAGCGACCGAAAGGTGTGTAATTCATTTGACAAATACCCTTCACTTTGAAATGGTTCCAAACCGCCTGCACTGTAGAAAGAAGCGTGCTCCATGCACTTCGCCTTTGTCCCACTAGAGGACACTATAGAGACTCTAAAGACTCTAGAATTATGTATAAAGATCTTGATCAAAATCAACTTATTGTTTATGTATGTATTTTGTACATCATGACAAAAAATTAAGCAAAACTTTTAGTTGGCAGGCATTTCATTTCCACACACAAATAAAAAAAAATGATCAGCCAAATAAACTGATCTACAAAGCAAAGAATAAGTGAAACAAAGAAACTGTGCGTGTTTGTGTGTGTGTGTGTGTGTGTGTGTGTGTGTGTGTGTGTGTGTGTGTGTGTGTGCGCGCATGCGTGTGTGCAGAGGTGTATTAGCTATCCATCTCTTTGTGTTCAAACACTGCCAACTGGATGGACTGCATTACTTAAATGATTAAGGGAATGTGTTTTCGGTAAGAGGTGCGGTCACACCAAATAAAAGCCTTCATCTCTCTAATCTCAGCTCAGACGATCCGACAACATGAAGATGCTGGTGTGTACCCTCGTACTGGCACTCCTCTGCAGTGCTACAGGTAAGGAGTGAATCTGAACTCCCTCAGTAAGATATTTGATTAGTTTAATGATACATTTGTGTGGTATGGAAAAAAGTTTGTCATTAAAATACTCAACATGAAATTTCCTTCAGGTGACTGGTAAATTCTGACTCAATCATTTCCTGATCTGGTGTAAACAGCTGATCTCATCTTCAAAATCTGTTATGTACAAAAGACACAAAATATTGAACCTGGCTGTACACACCTTTTGGCGGTGTAAGAACGCGTTTAAAAATATGCCTTTAAAAGGAAAGGAAGGAAAACCTTACAAGGACAGAGAAATCAAAACAAAATTAAACTTTCACAATGCAGTTGTTTTCATTCGTTACATTTTCAGAAAAAAATCTTCGTGACGCTCACAGTGACAACTGTTTTTTTTACTGCTCATTCTAATCTCTCTGACACCACAGTTCACAGCCTGAAATGCTACACCTGCGTTGACGGGGACTGCAAGACTGTGACTGAGTGTCCAGCGTCAAGCAATTTCTGCAAGATTGTTTCCAAACGTAAGTGACAAACACAAATTTTGTTCTTAAATAAAAGTTAATGCACGACACAGAAAGGTTAAGGGTAGCAACTGACAGTCACTAACAAGGACCAAAAGGTTTTGAAGTGTGAATATTCAAATTGTCTTGAAACAAACCAAAAGAGACAGAGACAGAGAGAGAGAGAGAGAGAGAGAGAGAGAACACAAGAAGAACTAGAGGAATAGAACTTTTGTGAGTTTTATTCTTCATTATGCTTGTCTTTTCCAGCGGACCTTTTCCAGCGATCCTGTGAGGAGCTGTGTGTGCCCGGGGTTGACATTCAGTGCTGCTCTGAAGACCTGTGTGGCTGATTGCCCACACACATTCCTCAATCTGTTGACATGCTCACCCTCCTGGAATGTTTTTCTGACACAGAGCAAAAGTAAAAGTAAAACTAATACTGATGGCTGCTGACAGCTATAAAATGAGAAATGAACTGAGATAACTCCTGATTCATGAATGCATTTACCATTTTGAAAAATGCTTTATTAAAATGGTTAAAACAATCTATTACTTGGGGTTTTTTTGTGTTTATTTTCCTGTTTCTCATATTTATTGAGGTACATCAGTGGACATACAGCATGTACATAAAGATTATACATCTTAAGAGGATCCTGTGGCAGGCTGTCATTCATTGAATGAACAGGAATTTATTAATGGCAATTATCTCCTCTAATCTCAGCATCTTAATGTGTGTGTGAGTGTGTGTGTGTGTGTGCGCACATGCCATAACTTAGCATGTGTGTGTTTTTCTGTCTTTTTGTGGATGCATGTCTGCATGAGTGGATTTGTGTATAAGCAGGCATGTATGGGTGTGTGTGTGTGTCTGTGTGAGTGTGAGTGTGATGAAGACTTTGGTATAAAGGACAGTCAGTGAGTGGTTAGGCCATGCAGCACAGTACAGTGCAGCTCAGCATTCTCTCTCTCTCTCTCTCTCTCTCTCTGTATCTGCTCAGACAGCTGACAGCTGTGTATGTGGTTATTTGTGTCTGTGTGTGTGTGTGTTTGTATGTGTGTGCGTGTGTGGGTGCGTGTGTGCGTGTGTGGGTGTGTGTGTGAGTGTGTGTGTGTGTATGTTTGTGTGATGTGTGTATGTGTGTGTGAGAAGGGTCTACTGCATTTTCTCCTTGTCAGTCATAGCTGTCCAAGATCTTATAAATTTACATCCTTGATCCTGACCATCAAAGTAACGGATGGAGGTTGACACATGCATACATGTTAATACAGTATGTGTTCTTTTCATGTGGCTGTGTTAAGCTGTGAAAAGCTTAACAGAAAAATCATTGATTGGATAACTAATCTTCTGAAGAACATAAGTGGTTAAAACATGTATTTTTTGCAGAGGCCTATCTTTGCAGAAGGCTTATGGCTGCTACTGTGCTACCCTGACACTGTTCTTGTTTCTCTAGTACATGAATAGCTTCAGCATTCTGATGCTGGGCAGGTTGACAGAAAGGCCTAGCAATGTTGCCAAGCTACCGCGCTGAAACAGACAAATGACTAAAACAGGTATGGAATGACAAGTGTGCAATATGATCATCTCTAAGTTTCTGTTGACATACAATGCGTCACTGTTGTCAGCAAGCTCAGGTACAGTCATGCTGTTACAAATATCTTAAAACTGCTTAAAAAAACATTTAAGACATTCTAGCACCTTCATTTACCTTGGATAAAAGAAGTTTTGTTGGTTAGCTCTATAAAACCAGCAAGCTGTATAGCATCCAATTTTATAAATGACCTGTCCCAACCATACACAAATAATTCAGTCACCCCCAGTCTTAATCAAACACTGGAATATGGGTCAGATACGCATTAATCTTCCGACGGTTGTTTCTTTTTCCATTAGAGTGGGTGCAGATATTAAAGAGATTGAGGATTTGAAGCAGGTAAAAATAACTGCCGTATCACTTCCACTTCTTCGCGCACGTGTGGAGTGCATTCCATTTATCTTGTCACATTCTCTGATGGAAGAAGAAAAAAAGAGGAAGATAAAGGGCCAAAGTCTGGACCCGTCTTTTCTGACAAGTCACTTTCTGTCAATTTACAAGTTCACAGAAATGGTCAAGAGCGGGCAGTTCGGAGAACCAGTGCTCTTTTGCTAATTGACATAGAGGAATACGAAAAACATCAGGCAAGCTGAAAGACAAGACAGGGGCCGAGACAAATAGGATCTCATAAAATATCAGAATGAAATATTTCAAACAACATGCAACAAATAATGACTATTGAGGAGAGGGGAAATGCCACAAGCTGTAAAGAACAATCTATATTTGGCGTGAGGGGAAAAAACCAAACAAACAATATTTCTACGCTCATGAACTCTCAACATTTCCCGGATCGCTTATAAAACGATGTGAAGTGGTTGGAAACAGAAATATAAACACTGATAGTGACTGCATAGACTTAGCCAATTTTACTGACAACGTTGTAACGTTAACAAAATGCAGCTTAGAACTCATGCTAGCATTGCGCGTGGATAAGGCGATCGTGTAGTGCAGATGGCATATCCTGGCAAACATCTGCGAAGTGACATAAACAGATTATCGGAAGGAACAACAAATGGCTGTCAGCTTTGGTCATCTCTCTGATGCGTTAAATAGCGAAAGCGCTGGTGATTAATTGCGAACGGTAACGGGTTACCAAGGACTGAATGCCAACGTCTTTTGGTCAAAGAATTGTGACCACAGCACCTCATATATCAGCTAGTGACCTACTTCTGCTGGCAGCCGCAATTCCACAGAACCCAGTGTCCCGTTGGCGATTAGTTCATTCCCCCCAGCAGGCTGTGGCCTAACTATGGGAAGACATAATGAAAAGATAAAATGCGAAATATCACAAAAATAGGAGCTGACAGTTATTTTACAGAATAATATAGCCTATATCTGGTTGCCTGTTTCCTATTTTTTTTTCTTCTTGACACTGTCAAAACAACTGAACATTTGATTAAAAGGAGATTGCAGCGCGAGCCCCAGGTGGTGGGATTCCAGGCAATCTGGATTTTGCGCGAGGATTTTAATGCGTATCGTAAGTGCCATTTCCTGCGCAGGGAAGACAACATGACTTCGTGAATAATACATTATTTGCTCCCGAACGTCAGAGTAGATAACTGTGTCACTATCAAGGAGTATAGGAAAAGACTCTCCATTATAACAAGACTGATGTGTCCCAAAGTTAATTTTGTTTGTGTGTGTGTGTGTGTGTGTGTGACAGGGCTAATATTACTAATTGTAATATTAAGTGTGTTTAAGGTACAGCGTCTCAGTTTAGTCAAAAAAAAGGCTATGATTATCTCTCCATAAATTTTCGTGATGGATTGTCTTGACAGAGGATTAATAGCACACATACATTTCAATAAACGTCCTACACACAATTTTGTCAAGTCATTGTTGCCCTTTCAGTTTCAAAACACTTTCATCATTGTTTGCCATAGCATTCTAATTAAAATAAAATTCCTTTGTATTTACATTAAAGTAAAATGTCTTTTAGATTAGACGTCAATAAGGAGGAAAAAAGAAATAAACAAGAAAATAAAAGAAAAACTGATGCTGAAGCAGAAAAAAAACATGATCTAAACAGCCTCACTGGCTGGCTGTGTTTCGCTGTGGCCTTTCTGTAAAGGGGAGGTTCTGCTGTGAGTAGTGATGGTCGTCCTCCCCATCTATTGGATTATGGAGGGGATTTCATTCAGTTTTAATCTGTCGGGCCATCAGGCAGCCCAAGGCACAGAGTGCAGCTGTTCCGTGTCTGTTCGTGCACTTCCTCCGCCGTCCGCATTGTTCATCATCTGTTCCTGTCCTTTCTGCAAGGGAAGGAGTCAGCTACCAGGCAGGGATGAATCTTTTCTGCTTCTCTTTGGTAAGAGTCATCTTTCCTCCACCCTCTTGCTCAAGCCATGACCCATGGCATTGTTCTCAGAAAAGAGAAAGGGAAAGAATTTCCTCGAAATTTACTGTAGGGCACGAAGCCTGAACAGGACTACTGACAGCTTGCCCAGGGAACATGAATAGGAGGATTAAAGCATGGGCTTTGTTGTGATTTTCAGTGTGTGTGTGTGTGTGTATGTGTGCCTGTTTTGTTTTGTTTTGTTTTGTTTTTGAAAAACCCTGTTGTTGTTGTTGTTGTTGTTGTAATGGTTGAAGATATAGAGTAAAATAATACAAGAGAATCTGATATTTCATCAGCACAGTAAAGGTACATCCATTACTTTTCCTTGTTCTTGAAATTTCATCAAGTTAACCTCAACATTCTAGCACTGGTATCTGGAGTTGGCTGTTGTGGTCTGTGGGTTTCAAATATTTTATCATTCGAATCATCCCATGGGAAGTTTTATTGAAGGATAATTAGAATCAAAGCAGGGGAACATGCTTTATAGGAACTTTTTAGGAACAATGTTTATAGGAACTGTGCCCTTTGAGCAAATGTTTGGATGTCTGGTCCAACACAGGATTTATGGTTAGCACATTCTGCTGAATTTTAGTCATGGGACAGATTCTGTATCCAAACTGATATTATAGGGTATTTTTTTAGTGCTATGGTATGTATACTATCTTGTGAGAACACTATCTTGTTAGATAGTTAAAATGTTGCAAAAACAATGTAAAATGCCTTTCTGTATAGATTATAAATTATAAAACACAATGTTCACTCTGTGCAAGCAAAAAAAAAAAAATAACAGTGTATGATCAAATATCATGTATGATTTTGTTTGTGTGTGTGTGTGTGTGTGTGTGTGTGTGTGTAATTCATATAATTCTGACATGTTAGCAATACACTCCATCCTCAGATCCTAAAACTTGTCAGCCAGGGTTAGGTGGGAGTGCTGGTTTTGCTTCTTACGTTTTACTGAAGTAACTCAGTGTGGAAAAATAGAATCTATTGGAGTAGAAGGAAATGCAGCAAAGAAAGAAAGAAAGAAAGAAAGAAAGTAAGACTTCCTCAACACTTTACCTCTTCAGTCCAAAGAGGTCAAATTATGTGCAGTTTTGTGAGAACTGACTTTGTGTATTTGCATTGAGGTTGAGTGTGTGTTGACAGTGCCAGTGTTGTGTTCCAGGAGGGCTCTATGGACAGCCTCTATGAGGCAGTACACAGCTCCAGTGAAACTCAGGTCTACACCATCCCCAGCCGCTCATGCAGTCCAGCCATGCTGCTGGAGGACACCACCAGGTGGCCTGCCACTGGACGCTCCGTCTCCATGGTAACCTGTCGCAAACCTGACAGAATAACTTGAGCATCTTTGTTGTTTGTTTAAAAAAACATTTAACATACTCAGTAAGTGAATGTTTAATAGTGACTATGTCTAATCAAATATATTGTAAGACTAAACAAGTTTGATATTTTCCAGAAAGCCCTCTAATTTTGTTGTGACCACAGTAGTGCTGCGTTGTTTGTTTGGTGTTTTTTCCAGGAGATTTCACAGATCAACACAGATCACAAATCAAACAATTCTAAGAAGAAGAAAAAAAGGTAAGATAATCTAATTTTCTTTTGAAAAAAAAAACAGTTTTGAAGTGCTAAGTCTCTTTGGTTGAGAAAACAGAATGAGCTGAAAGGAGCTCCAGCTACCTGGAGATTACCAATGGCTCTTTATCAGAATGACTGAGGTTTTTATCTAGTGGATTTTCACACATAAACCCTTTCACAGCATCTGCTGGTTTGAACAATGTCTTCTCAAGGGAGGTGAAGGTAACAACACATTTGGAATAAATATCTACTTTTGACCTTTTTATGACCTGTTTTCACCTTATTCCCATCTGATATTCTTATTTCCCAGTGGGCTCACTGATATGTATTACTGTCTCAACATGAAATAGCATAATGTCCCATTCACTGTGGAAGCTCAGGATCAGTCCTCTTTGCTGTTTGAACTCCTTAAAATAGATCTACATGATCCACTTAAAGATCTCAGGCCTCCACCCTTGGCTTTTACTGTTTACCGCATCTCTGTCTAACAACAGTAATGTCTCTTAGCCTGCTGTGGTAGAAGGCAAGTCTTCTCTAGAGTCTATGAGCTATCTGAAATTACCTTATCAAGACCACAAGTGCTCATATGTACCTAATGGTAGCTAATGGTTGAGTGCAAGATTAAACGTGTGGATTGGATATTGACCCCATTAATGCATGCACTTTAACATGCTGATTCTCTGCTGGTCTGGACTGTTGGTAAAGGCAAAGCCGCTTCACTGGTAAAGATTTCAACTGTTTTCGACTGCTTCTCTGTTTTCATAGCATATCAGTAAAAGAGAAGGAAATGACTCAGTGATATATCTGTACTTGTTTTGATTTCAGAACCCTAACCAAATCTGTGTCTGACAATGAAGCTTTAGGTATGTTCTGAATCCACTGTTGTGTTTTCATCCCTGGAAACAGCCCTTCCGCCCAAATCTCATAAGCAAATTAGTTCTTCTGTTTGAAAAGAACACTGACAACTGACAAACCAGTTTTACAAGAGGTGGTAAACAATGAAATACCACTGCGTTGTATTTGTTCCTGAGGAGAAATAACTCTGAATTTTACAGCAGCTTCACCTCAGAAATGTATTGTTGGTGCCGTTCTCACTTTACTAGTTGAACAGAAAAACCCAGGACCCAAAATCGCATGGGGACCGTTAGAATAGCCCAGTGACCTCATGTACCCACTACCCTACTTGGCAGGAATTTGCTTGTGAGATTGTGCTTAAAGTTGATCTGCTTTTCTTTGTTTTGTTTTGGGGTTTTTTTCTGAAGCTCTCATTGGTAAATGCGCTCTAAATAGTTTTGTTTTCTGTCCTGCAGACAATACCATATGCGCAAATGATCCTTGGCTGCCGTCCAAAAACCACAAAGATTTAGTCACCACCACTAAGACCAATCAGAATGAAGGTAAGTTGTCCAGGGATTTTACAAATGAAGCTGAACTTGTGTTTATCTACAGTACAACATCACCTGCTGTTTTCACTGTTAACCATCATGTATCTTAGACTGTGCCAGACACGTGGACGTTTGGAGTGGTGGGGGGGGTGGGGGGGTATTAAAAATGACTGTACGAATTCTTAAGAAGGACTGGTCTGGAGCATTAGGTTGTCATTTGTTTGATTAATTAAAAAACAGCAGGGCATTAAGTCTAAGCGGGACAAAGGACTAAGAAGGATGGAGGTTTTTTTTTTTTTTTAGCAATACAGGACAAGTGGTGCAATGCAGGAAATATCCATTCACAACATCTGTGGTACACAACGCAAGGCTGGTACACAGCCTAAGGATGTCTTAAATGACAACAGGCTACGGGGAAAAAAATGCTGGTTGTGGGCGCATAATGAAAACTTACACAAAACACACAAAATTGCCAAAATGATACTGAAAAATGAAGAACATTTGAGACCATGGTGAGGTTAGATATGCTCACACACTGTAACAGCAATACATAACAACTGTTGTTGCTGAATTCCTGTGAGTCCAAGCTCAGTACAATATGCCAGAAAATATGCCAGATTTCAGTTTCTCATTAAGTGCTGGCGTGATGTTATAAATCATAATGACCCTGGTTCTGTGCAATGTCACATCGTGTCAAGTTCTTTCCCTGAAAACTAAACATTAATATCTTTTCCTTTGTGCACTCTATAGCAAATCTGTCTCAGGAACAGTATTAAGGTTACAACAGACAACTGTGCAGACACATTTACTCTTGATGTATTGGCATTTGAGTTTTTGCTGACAGCTGAGGAGCAAACCCTACCTGCCCCCACCCCCTTTCTTTTTTTCATGTGGCATTTTCAGGAAGTAATGTGCAATGCTGGCCTTTTGTTCTGAAAAATACCAGTGTGACTAAATGACAAAACATCTCAGGGTGACTATGGAAAACCAGTGTTCCGTACAGGCAGGCCAGAGAGCAGTGTCTCTAAAAGTGAAAGGTATTTTTAAAGACTTTCTGATCTCGGTGGAGTTTCGGCCACGTTGGTTCCTCTGATCTAGTGTGTGTGAGTGGAGAGAAACCAAAAGCATGCCCCCAGAACTCAGAATATATGTTTAATTTCTAAAGAGAGATATATTAAATAAACTGGGTCTAGTTTGGGACTTGCACTGTCTTTCTTTCTTTCTTTCTTTTTCTTTCTTTCTTTCTTTGGTTTGACTATGACTAGCTTGACCTTCCAGTGCTAAGGGACCTATTTAGCTGGTAATCAACAATTAAAATGAAAATGAAAATACAGCCCTTGGTTATTTTTGTGAGAATTTTTGTGAACTTGTATTCCTTTCTATGTATATGGCCTCTCAAAATGTATGCAAGTGTTATGTTACGTTTATGCATTTATACATGTTTATATATGTGTTTATGTTTAAGTACACACGCAGAGGTTTAAGTGTGTGTATAAGTATCTGTTTGTGCTTACATGCTCAGTTACCTGTTTATGTCTGTATGTAAATGTGTGTTAATGTTTATATGAACATGTATATGTTTCTGTGTGTTTTTCAGAGCCAGTGAGGAAGTTTGCTGATGCTCAGACAGAACCCAGACATCATCAGATGAACTTAGAGAAAACAGAGAAAGAGCCGTCCATCCAGGTTAGCATACCAGAAACACATCTCACAAGCAGTGACCAGAGACCAGCCTTTACATTATAACACCTACTTTCACTTATTACAGCTTCCTTTTAAGGAAAACATCAAAGCATATGAATTCTTCCATCTAAACCCCAAAGTAGGGTGTCTTGACATGTTTTTCTTTGTTTTGCTGTTTTTTGTTTTGTTTTTTTAATGTGTCAGCAAATGGTCTATTATGAAGGATGGAACCCAAACAAAGAGCGTCCAAACAGCAGACCAGGAGATGTGGTATGATGTCCCTCTGGGCATAACTGCCATTTTTTCCACCTCTTTTGATTTGTTTGGCAGCATTCTGTGCATGTGTCGAAGGCAACAGTTGTCCTAAATAAGGTAACGATGAAGCACAGTGGCTGATTGTACTGTAAACATTGTGCAGATGGCAGAGAGTTGGGTCCATCCCTGTCTCAGTAATCGTCCAATCACAGGGATGGACAGAGCACTGGTCATGGCCTTGAATCTGTCAAACTCATTCATTTCATTGCACAGAGTACAAGGCAAGGCCTTTGATTAGTAAACAATGCCTTCCATCAGTCACACACACACACACACACACACACACCCAAGCATGTTGAAAATGTGCTAAAATATAACTGAGAATTGCCATTTTAAAACCCCTCTCATAAAGAGATCTGTGTTAGTTCTTTGTGATGTACATACAGATACTAGTAATTTCACTTATGAACTTTCACATGTTTGCTTCTATAAAAAGATCGCAGAAACAAATGCAGATACTTTGGACATGAAATGCACTATGGAACAAGCTGAGAGAGCAGGGAAAGGAGTCTCCATGAGGAATGGGAGTCAGAGTGAAACAGCAGTGATTAAAGGATCAAACAAACCAACAGGTAGAAACCACAGGATTTCAGTTCTCTTCAGCAAGTGAAGTGAAGAGAAATCTGCTCAGTCTTTAATGAGTATTACAATATATTTTGTCTCAATGACAAAATACATTATAGTGAAAAATTCTTTTTTCATGATTTATTGTTCATGAGAAAATGATCAGCCCAAACATTTCATATTCCTTTGTTAAGGTCAAATGAAGGACATAGTGATGGTGGGGGCAGAGAGAGGTGAAGGGTCACACCTGAATACCCATGCCACGCCTGCTGCAGGGGTGCCCCCCTCCTGTCAGCGCTGGACTAACCCTGCCCAACAGGGACAGATGTGGGCACAGCTCTACCACACACACACCTGCCGCCGACCCCTGACAGAGTACCGTGTCTACACCCACAACGTCACCCTGCACTGTCCCAGAGAGGCAAACAAAGTCAATAGCCAAGCTCAAAACAGAGCCACTTCTCCACAAGGAATAGCTCACTCCATCACTAATGTAGACCTCTATGTCAACAGTGTAAGTGATTGCCATGAACACACATTCTAAGCATTCATCAGTAATCCACGATACTTTAAATAACAGGTTTTGGAGGGGAATAGTAGTAAATTGTACAGTTTGATGCGAGATGTCCACTGTCAGTTAATCTGCTGGCAGTCTGTTAGCATCACTTACAAGAACAGCAGGACTGTTGTATAAACAATCATGAAAAACCAATCAGAGAATCGGTTTATAGAACAGAGACCGGAGCAGTCCGCCCAGAAAACAGATTACCCGTCATGGTATCGCTTCAGCAGACTGCTCTACAGGGTCAGACCTGAAGACAGATGTAATGCTCAAGTTTTTCCAAACTTGTGTATAGATTAGAGTAAAATACCCGTTCCCCTGGGATCTCGCTGTAATTCATCCATTTCTCGAAATTGCTGATTTGTTTCAAATTCTCTTGGCTGTGTGGTTAGATCTCAAACGTGATGAGACTGAATTGTGGCTACCAGAATCAGGACACCCCCCCACACACACAAAAAGAGGAATATATGTGCTGTTTTTGTATTTGTGGGCTGTGTGGGTCTGAAGAAATAGATTATAAACCATAATCCTGGATTGGGATTAAAGCATGCCTGATTGCACACAGCTGGATTAGACTATGTTATTGTCCACAGGGTTTTCTTAAACATCATTGGTCAGTTGTTTCTGGCCTTTGTGCATACCTCTCATCTTATCGTTTCTTTAGTGATAGTAGAATGAACAAACATTTGACGAGAAGAAAAGACATTATGAAATCCCACTTTCAAACAAAATATACAAATATAAAACAAATTAAAAAATAATTTGTTTTATAAAATAAAACAAATATAAAAAGGTCGTAAACTTTATAGTTTACAGATATCACTAAATGACCACTGGAGACTACATAAACTTGAACCAAAAAGTGGAAGCTAAAATTGTTAAAATTAAAAAACGGTAATAAGATTTTAACTAGACTGACAAATCAGAGGTGATATATGGTGACATATATATATATATATATATATATATATATATATATATATATATATATATTCTATCAGACTGATACCGATTCCAATATTTAAAAATCCGAAATTGATATATCGGCCAATATTCTTTTTTTTTTTTCCAGAAACATATAACATGAACAAAGATTTTCCATAACATTTGTTATGTTTAGTTATTTAAGAGTCCTTGCCAAGATAACATGACATAATGCAGTTTAAAAATAAACTCGTTTTAATGTCATAAGTACTTTGATTAAAAGTACAACAAAATATAGCCTATCAAAGTTCTTAGTTTTGATGAATAATGCAGTAAACTGATATAGTGACCTAGAGTAAACACTGTTGTTGAATGCCTCTAATACTACATGACTGTCTGCAGCAAGGACTTTTGGATTTCACACTGCACATCTGAAAGAGTAGATAGATAACTTTGTTCGGCTACCAAGCCATGTTAGATGCTTGTTCAGCTCACGTTTGTTTACGTGTTCCTTCTGGTTTAATAATGTCCAATGCACAAACTGTAACTACAGACATGCGAGTCACATATTTACCATTGCTTCATTTAGGCAGAAGAAGTTAAACGCTATAGTTCATTATCAGTATCATTAGCGTTAGCGGTCTTCCACTGACAACATGACACTAGCTAGCTTTGTGGGTAACCTAATTTACAGATTTATCTGCAATTAGCTCATATCGGCTGATTATATTGGCACACCGATTCATCGGTCTGGCTCTTGTATATATATATATATATATATATGTCTTCTTATATAGGCCTATGTAATGTTTTAATGATATATAATATCTTCTGATTTATCAGAACAGGATCAGAATAGCAGTCTGCTGCGATGTGGTGCTGACGTACCAAAAGATTAAGTATTTTGTTACTCGTCAAACGTTGCAAAATCACGTTGCAATTTCCTCTGAGTCCATGTGGTGCTTTCTTTGGAATAGACACAGTTTCTTAAACAATCTTTTCAAAGTCCTGATAATGTGGGCCAGGTGTGCCAAAAGATTAAAAATTTCGTTATTTGTGAAACCTATACTTAAGTATTTCACAAGATGCCCCAGGTAGCCTACATTAGCTCTAGCAGTGTAGTCACTAGCTAGTACACCTACACACTGTAGTCACTGCTCAGTCAGCCTGTGTGTCACAGTTGCGTCTTCCAATTAGGGCAGGTGGTGTCGAGGTTCACAGTGTTCACATAGGCATTTATTAGTTTAGAGTTTAGTTTATTGGTTTAAGTGTGGATTAGGAACTCAATGATAGTTTTAAAATGATTTTAGTTTTCAGTGATGTTTATGGTTATACCTGTTTATTGCTGGGTTTCTGAATACCATAAACCAATATTACATTTAAGTGTTCATAATCATTATAATACATTACTGAAGAACACTTAGCCTATATTAACACTTTAATATCCTAAAATTAGAAGTGTAATAAAACTAAAACAGGATTGTTATGATGCCTATTTCCACTTTTATTCAAATACAAATACAAATAATTTTGCTGCCTCCACAAATACAGATACAAATACAAATACTGGGTTCTTTGCACATCCCTAATATATATATACACAAGAGCATTACATTACATTTTCTCAGCTTAAAGTGCCTGTAAGTGAAAGTTGAATATTGAGTCCAGATATGTTAAGGGTCAAATGAAACCAAATAAAACCATACATCACAACTAAACTAAATTTAAATCCATAAACCGTAGATTGTTCATCCTAAGAAACTCTTTGTCGTATATGTGAAATCTTAATAACCAAATAGAAAACATGGTGGCCTCTCAACTTTCTACTCTTCCTGTGTGTGTCAGAGTCAATACTTCCCCTGCTCTGAAACCAGATTTTGAAATTTGGGCAAAGGATGAAAAAAAATGGTGTCATCAAGTTTAAGCGGGTTCACTCTCAGCGGTGGAATGTTTTTTTGGGGGGGGGGGAAATGATCTAGTGAGAACAAAGAGCAGATTTTATCAGTCTGTTTTAGGCAGAAATACTGACATCTGTTTTATTAACATACATAGATACAGTCTGAAGCTGCATGGAAATCCTGCATACCCCCCCCCCCCACACACACACATCCCCAATCTCCCTTCCCCCATCCCCTTCCCCCAGTAAGAAACATCCATGTATAAGTTTGAGTTACTAGAAATGACTCTAAAAGCGGTTATCACACAGACCACAAAATGCCGACTTCAGCGGCTTGTGTTCTCTCCTCTGAAACTGATGCTTTGATAATAGACAGAAACACGAATTGGCTCACATCCTGTCTGGTTTGAGGAAGTTGAAAAAAAAAAAGGCTGTACCACTAAAATGCAGCGTCAAACCTTTTCCAGTACTAAACCAGATCACATCTGAGAAGTATTCAGATTACTGTGGAGAAATAAAGTCAAACAATGCTTCATAGAGCAGCTTCTAGCGTCTCAGACAAACCCAAAAGCATCAAACCTAAGGTAAGAACATTTACCTAGACCTTGAAAAAAGATGCTGTATACAGAGAAAAAATAAATAAATTGAAAAAAAAAATCGGATAAAGAAGAGGTCTGTAAAACAATGGGTTGGAGGTGATAAGTGTGTGTTGTCGTTCCAGTCTCTTGCCTGAAAAAGCTGCATTTGTGAGACACTGCTTAGATATTCCGCGGAGATTATTACGAATTATTCATTATTATTCAATTGAAAATGCAATATGAGTGCCTCAGATATTATTTCAGTTGTTTATTTCTGCTGTAATGAATGCTGTGTATGGTTGGAAGAGGACATTGCAGAAAGCCATTGTAATTAATGTTTTCATTCATGATGTTATCATCTGTAATCCACATCATTTGGGTTTTTTTGTACTAATGTAAATAACTGGGGTATATCACAGGATGTATATCTGTAGGGCAATGATTATCTCTCTTACTACGGCTGTTTTCAGTATTGGTTTGTGTTTACGCTGTATTGAGGGTTGATTTCTGATTTTGCAGCGATCCACCAGTTTCGGAAGATTTGATGGATTCAGGAATCATCCATCCCCAGACCAACTGGAGGAAAACGGAAGCACAGCGGTATGTCATGTTTGTGTCATTCAAATTTAAGAGAGGAATTACTGTAATCAACGGCATGACAAACTATCTCAGTGTTAAGAAACAGCTGGGTAACAGTCTTAATGGGGAACAGTTAGGAATGTACATGCTAGCTAAGCTGTTTGTGCGTGTGTGTGTGTGTGTGTATGTGTGTGCGCGCGCACATGTGTGTGTGTCCAGCTGACAGAAGGGGAGTCTGGAACAGAGAACTATGACAAACCAGGGGGCTTGAGTAAGAAGATGAAAGCCATTTCAATGACTATGCGCAAGAGGATGTGCAAGAAACACGTCAAAGCCCATTCTGAGGACGTGGTGAGTCATTGCATGAAAACACTTCCCTCATTGACAGTTCTACAAATGCGAGTTTACTTCTGTTAATCTACCAGTCTTATCTGTATTCAGATCATTTACTTATTACTAATCATTAGCTCTCTGGAGGGAACAGGTTGCCTTTTTCACACGAAACCCAAAGCATTTCATTCCCCTACCAATGAAAATCGTCTCAAAAAAGTAACAAAGCAGAAATCAAATACCATGAGACTAGTCATTCAGGTTTTATAGGTGATGGTACAGTTGTGTTTAAACATGAGGTTGTTGTATCTGGTTCAGGGTGAAGACGTCGACAAAGACCAAGACGGAGAAGTGGAGGGAAACTCCACTGAGGAAAAAAACTCAGACATAACGAGTAACTCACAAGAAAGTATCTACAGTGGGCAGAGCTCCTCCAGTAAGGAAACACCCATGCCCTACAGTAAAACAAGACCAGGAGCTGGTCAATCTATCTGTTATGCATTTGGTCTCCAGTCAATGGTTCTGCTCATGCTAGCCTCTCTAATGTTTGCTTTACGATAAATCTGCACATACTTTAGGAACTCACTATTAGTGAAAAGGAGGACGATATTATGAACGGTGTAGTAATATTTCTGATGTCTTCTCTTTCACTGGCTCTGGACAAGTGAGCAGTTCGGACCTGTCTGGTAACAGGGACAGTCTGAGGATAGAGGAAGAGGTCCCTTACACTGGGCCGTTCTGTGGAAAGGCCAGAGTCCACACAGACTTTGTCCCCAGTCCATATGATACAGACTCTCTCAAACTCAAGGTAAGCCAAGCCTCACCTAGCGTCTGAACTTCCTATACTGGCTTTATCTGTCAATCAGTATTATTTCCGTGTGGAAATAATTGCTTGTGTCTGATAAGATTTTTCATCCTTTTTTTGTCTGATGAGGTTAATATATACTTAAATCATGTACATTTTAACATATATCTTATATTTTACATTTACCTACGATAATTAATACACAGTTTTTTTCTTTCAGGTTGGAGACATAATCAACATCATAAGCAAGCCACCAATGGGAATATGGACGGGCATGCTTAACAATAAAGTGGGAAGTTTCAAATTCATTTATGTTGATGTTCTAGTGGAGAAACAGGAGGAGGAGGAGGAGAAGGAGGAGGTCCCTAAGATTCGACCTCAGACACATTCCAAAAGGCCGCGACCCAAAACACTGCTGGAGTTACTGGCTCGTCTTCAATTAGAGGTAAGTCCTGGAGAAAACAGAAAAAATCACAAAAAATGTGAAATTCATTTAATTAATCACACACACACACACACGCACACATGCACATACACATACACATACACATACCAGAGGAGATTTTGCTCCTGTGATAAAGAACTAATGTGTGGTATGACTGTTCTGTAGGAGTACACCTCTTCATTACTCCTGAATGGTTATCAGACTGTGGAGGACCTGAAGCACCTGGATGAGAAACACCTGATTGAACTGAATGTCACTGATCCAGAACACAGACGACGACTGCTCGCTGCCACAGAGTCCCTCAAGTATATCGGAAGTAAGAGTCCAAACAGAACTCACAAATTTACCATTATAAATTTGATATTCATGGAATGATCTGGGATAAACGGACTGGATCTTTGGGAGTCAATAATGCATTGTCTGAATACTTAACCAGAACATAGAAAATGGCAAAGCTTCAACTATAAAGACAATTCTATAGCTTTACCATTTGTCTGGTGAAGACATAAGATACATCTTGTGCATATGTCTCATCTTACTTTCCAGTACTGACAGAGGGAGTCGTGCCACGAAGTGAAACTGCTTATCAAAGCGCAGTGCCTTCCTGCCACATCTCACAAAAATAGAAACTGTACTATTTATGGCGGAAGTTTGAAAAAAAAATTATATAACCTAAAAATTCCATTATTCAGTCAGCTGCTCTCAACAGAGGAAAGGACACACCTGTTGAGATACTGAATGTTGGGCCTGAATTCATGTCACCTTATTACATAATGTAATAATGTAGAAAAGTATAGAGGAGTCTTGAAATGACAAGCAGGGAATGAGTGTTCATTCCTAGAGGGCTTCTGATTGAACAGGTGGCACATGGCTGGGCAAGGTTGTTTTTTTGTTTGTTTGTTTTTTAGCTGACACAAGAGGGTGTTAATCGCCAGCATGAAATCTAGTCATTTAATTAAGATTAAACTCCATTAGGGCTGTGAGGGCGTGCAAACCTAATTTGCTTTAATGAGATGAAGATAAGCATCAGACACCCCCACAGTAGAAACTAACCAACTGCCCTCCTCTGCCTCTACCCACAGGAAATGACATAGCACAGACTAAGGACAATAAAGGCGAGGAAGAGGAGGATGAGGAAGGAAATGACTGTCCCAGAGACTCTGGCTGCTTTATTCCATCAGAGTGCACAGAGAACGGCAAAGACGACTCAGAGTGTCATTCCAACACGCCTAATGCAGTCCCTGTAGTGTAATTTCACTTCATTACCACCACAAGGCGCTGCAATAAACATCTGTCAATTACTAATTTAGCAAACATACATGAACATTTAATTGTTTTGTTTTGTTTTGTTTTGTTTTGTTTTGTTTTGTTTTTTTGTTTTGTTTTAAATCATGTAGCCCCGTTTGTTTGTATTTAGAGGACTTACTGTAACCACTGCTCTCTAACTATTATTATGTAAATATGTTTTTGGTTTGAATTATTAGCTGGGGGGTATTCCAGAAAGCGGGCTTTGTTTTGCTCGGAGAATGAAGCCACGGGGCTCCTCTATTAGGAAGTTTACTACTTATTCTGAGTTAACTAACTCTGAGTTTTCACTAAACTCACTTTCTTAAATCCCCCCCTGGTGTGTGTGTGTGTGTGTGTGTGTGTTTGTGTGTGTGTGTGTGTGTGTTACGGTTTTTGACTTTTCTGGGACTGTTTATATACATATAAATAAAAACTGTACATAATCATGGAACATTATACAAGAGGCATAATCTGTATTTACTAAATAAATTATTTACACGGTACCACTTTTATTTATTTATTTATTTACTTATTTATTTAGCAATTTCAGTGTATTTCAGTTCATGTGTCACATCATCACCAACATCAACAACAATGTCGTCGTCATCATCATCAAATCTCCCTGAGTCATTTATCTGTTTAATCATCCAATAATGAGCGATAAAGGGCTAATCGTCCACTCAGTCAGTCCAGTTTTTATTATTATTATTATTATTATTATTATTATTATTATTACAGTTTAACTAATAATAAGTCTTTCCCTCGACCATAAAATTCACTATGATACAAACAAAATATTTTTTCTTCAGAGGTTTTAAATAAACTGAAACGTAAACGCTGCCTGCGTCAAAAACGCATTTCTGATGCTACGAAATGTATTAGAGGTGACTGGGCCGTTCGCATTGCATCTCGGGAACAGTAGTCTTTAACAAATATATTTCTTTTAATGTTAACGCAAACAGCAGTACAGTGGCACTACAATATCCACAAACAACAATATCTTCGTTTAAAGCTGACGTGGGGCTGTACACAGGAAATTTCCTTCCACCCGGCTGTCAATGAACTCTGAAGACTAATGAGTTGTTGTAACGTTACTTTTAACACATAGTTTATGGAGAAATGGCTGGTGAAATGACGATACTCGGTAAGTGATAACATAAAGATATGAGCTGTTTATCTTCCCAGAGTAACCGATTTATTTGCTAACCAGCAGGTCAGTTTCCACTGAGCTCAACGCATCGCAGTTTTCATTCAGCAACTTATAGAATCTGTTTTAGAACATCCTGTACATCTGTTTAGAAGATCTGTTTGTTTTGTTAACCAGACCGATTATTCTATGTTATATGGTCCTCTGATTTTTTTTCTCGATTATAATCGACACTCATAAACTTAGTATGAACTAAGTAGAATACCAGTTAGTCAGTCTGAAGAATTCCTAATCTTAACATTTTAATGATGCGTTTTAGGTTCCGCCATCCTGGCGCTATTATTGGCGGGTTATCTTGGTCAGCAGTATCTACCTCCTCCTAAACCCAGAGTAGTTGGGTTGGATCTCGGCACAACGTTTTGTTCTGTCGGGGTTTTCCATCCCGGGACCGGAGAGGTGGAAGTGATCGGAGACGATAAGGGTCGGAAGAGCATCCCCAGCGTGGTTTCTTTTACCGCTACTGACATCCACGCGGGACACGAGGGCCAGGACTTTTCTGACAGCAATCCTCAAAATACTATCTATGACGCCAAGAGGTTTATTGGGAAACTTTTTGATCCTGATACACTTCGTCAAGAAAGTGCTAGATACCCATTTAAGGTTAGTTATTGTGAGAGAAACGCTCTAACCTTCTGATAGTATTGATGCATTTTTCGTATACTAACCAGTTTGGATACCGTAACGGATTGTATGTGTAATGAAAGCCCTGTCACAGCGTTGAAATTACATTATAACACTGGACTAGCCCTGAAGTTACACTGTCGTACAGTTTGAAAGTGCACCTTCAGAGCATCTTGAGTGCTTTTTCAGTGAGAAGTTGATCGCTGCCTTTCAGGTTATACTAAACAATGGGAGTGCAGAGTTTGTGGTTTCAACCAATCAGACCTTCACCGTGACCCCTGAATTCATTGGCTCTCGTCTATTGCTGCAAATGAAAAAGATGGCAGAGAAGCACTTGGGTGTCCCCATTGAAAAAGCAGTTATATCCGTACCAGCTGAGTTTGATGACATGCAGAGGAACTACACCATCAGAGCAGCCAACCTGGCAGGTTAGTCAGCCAGTCCCTGGTTACCATACAATCCAATCAGTTTGTAAACTTGTGTTCCTACACACACACACACACACACACACACACAAACACACTTATCTATATGTGCACCCTCCACTTGTCATTACTCAACTATTTATTTCATGTATAGATCACAGTGATGGATTATCCTTAATCCAAATGCCTGAGACCTGTTAAATGGTACATTCCTGTGGGGAGTACAGACACTTGACACACATTTACAGTAGCTTCAGAAGGTTTTAACCATTTATTTAAACTGTATTGTTGAATAATCAGAACGTTTCTCTCCCTTTGTCACTGCTACATTCAGGACTGGAAATCCTCAGAGTGATTAACGAACCCACGGCAGCTGCTATGGCCTACGGCCTCCATAAGGTGGACGTCTTCAATGTGTTGGTTGTGGACCTTGGCGGAGGGACGTTGGACGTGTCTCTGCTAAATAAACAGGGAGGCATGTTTCTGACCAGAGCCATGGCAGGTCAGTGTGTACTGTACCCACTTCTGTTTGTGTGCATTAGCCAAGAGTTTGTAAAGATGGTTGGCTGACTGAGCCAATACTGAACTTGCACAACACCATCTGAGAGGAAAAGCAGGTCACTGTTGAGGGAAAAACTCTTTGGACATTAGTTTTATCCCTGTCACTTGTATGCATGTGTCAGATTTGCTTTGCGTAATATTTCCATTTGAATTTTGCACAGGTAATAACAAATTGGGAGGACAGGACTTCAGTCAGAGGCTGTTTCAGTATGCCATGGAGCAGGTGAGGCAGAAATATGGTGTCTCCCCCACGCTGAAGGAGGACATCCATCGGCTACGTCAAGCGGTAGACGCCGCCAAGCTCAACCTCACTGACGTGTCCAGTGTTCTTCTTCGAGTTCCTCTGCACCTCCAGACTACAGGACCAGACGGACGGGAGGAGGAGCAGCACATCCTCTTCCTGGAGACTCTGACCCGAGAGCTGTTTGAAGACCTGAACGCAGACCTCTTCAAGAAGATCCTGGCTCCTATTGAGACAGTGCTGGAGGAGGGCCACCTGAGTCAGGAGGAAGTGGATGAGATCGTCCTGGTTGGAGGCTCCACCAGGATACCCCGCATTCGTCAAATCATTACCGAATTCTTTGGGAAAGAGCCCAACACGTCAGTGGACCCGGACCTGGCGGTAGTGACCGGGGTGGCCATCCAGGCCGGAATTATGGGAGGTTCCTGGCCTCTGCAGGTTAGCGCTATTGAGGTTCCCAACAAACACCTGCGCAAGACGAATTTTAGCTGATTTGACGCGGAAACTTTTTCAAACTGTTGTGCTGAATTCATTATCATGTGACTTGTACTCATGTGACCAGCTTGACATGAGATTGAAACATGTTTCTTTTGTTGTTTCGTTGGTTTTATTTTGCCTTTTCATGTGCATATATTTTGTATGATACGTATACTGTATTTGAGGCAGTGACCTGTTGCTGTAGTTGCTTAAATGTTCTCACTGAGAACGCGTTAACGTCATGGCAACCCATTCAAACTTCGTTTTCGTAGGGAATCGTAAGTTGACTTACAGGGTGAGTCATGTTATCTCCAGGAATTAGACCAGATGTGGTCAGATAAGCAAGATTTGTGAAAATACCTAACCTGTATGTAAGATTTCTAGCTGGTAAATGTCCTTTTATTTTTGGTTATTCAAACGATGATAAGATTTATCAGAATACTTGCCACGGGCCAAAATAAGACTGAATTGTCATGTTAATAAATAACCACTGGTAATTTGTGTAGACAGTAGCAGAACTGTTTTTATTCAGGGAGTAACCATTTGTGAAGAACTGTGACCAACCCTTTCAGATATTTATTTATTTATTTAGTGTTTCAGCTGCCAGTTTTTCTGTTTGTTTGTTTGTTTGTTTCGTTTTGTTTTTCTGTAACCATGACAACATGCTTGTGCCTTTTTAAACTATCTGCTACTGTTTAGTTTTTCTGTTAGCTTATCTGTATCTCACTGAAGTTCATAGTACAGTATAAGCCTCGAGAACTGAGGTTTTTGGCACTGCCTTGTGGCCACTATGAGAAATACTGAGAAGTCTGGCACATTTGGATTTGTGCATTGTGTGTCTGAGTTAGAAATGCAGGTTCTAGGCAGATGAAATAAGAGGTGATGAATGGACCAAGACAGAGTAGCACGTAAGCTCTGCACAGATAAAACAAGTGACAGGAGGTTGATTGGTTTCTAGTGTGTGTATGTATGGGACATGCCATAAATGGACTCTAGAGCTTTAAGGTATAGGAACAGTAAGTCTGCTCTGCTTTTCAGTAACATGGACAATAGAAAGAACTCATTCCTCAACATGCTTCATGTTGTTTTTGTCTTTTCTTTTTGAAGTGTGATAACTTGAAACTGTAAGTTAAACTTTTGAAGAAGATGTCACCTTTGGTCACTTTGTACTTTGTAAGACTGATACCAGACTTGCACGTTTTGTTCGACATTTTCAGGAGAGAATTTAAGATGCCAGAAACCTAACTGGTTATTATGAAATACATATTAGTTTTTATTGACAAAGTGTCTATGAGAAAATTTAGACGTGCAACTCAACCTGTGTTGTGAAGCATGTAAGTGAAAAACAGCAGTTTTCTCAACATTCTTGTCTCTGATGAGTTTCAGTAAAACGACTCTGTGCGGTTAAGTAAGTTCCATTCACTTGACAGAAAAATGCTAAAAATGACAAAGACGATATTTCATCAGCTTCTCCGTTGGGTTCAGTTTTCAGTATGAGTCAGGCCCGTGAGTGCAGCTCTGAGTGCCTACGGCTCAGTAGGAGGCCTCACCAAGGTGTAATGTGTGAGATAATCAGCCCTAACCTGGAGCTCTGGATTCTGACTGCTTTCATTTGGTGCCACTGAACATGCAGTACTGGCCTGCTTCTATACCATTCTTAACCTACTGGTTTCAAAGGCTCCTCACCCCATTTAGTGACACTGTACAGAATGAGGGAGAAATAATAGACAAGGCCCACATGCATAAGGAAGATGATTTTAAGTAATAGTTTTTATTTTTAAAATGTTTTTATCTGTTGACCTCTTAGGCACATGTATACTGAAAGAAGATAATAATCCTCAAGCAATCAGTCAAGTTTTTGTGAAATGTTCTGAAAAATCATGGCTAACCCAGTACTGTTCCCAAGTCATTCATCTGGGGTCACATCGGGACAAATGTCAGAGTAGGGTTATCAGCGTTCTTGTCCCGTGACCCCGTGTCATGACCGGACAAATGAAGTGAGTCGACCATTTGACAAGTCTTAATACAAATCACTGTACACTATATGAAACATCTCCAGTCAGACTGAAAAGACTACACAGTCTTCGGTTTGACTGGATCCAAACAGTATTGCACTCTGCATCCAAAACCCCAAACACAGTTACACTGCAAGAAAAAAAAAAAACAATGAAACAAACAGAAACACATATCTCCACACATAATTAAAAGCAAATATATTCAAATATTCACCTGTGCAGTCCCGTTTAAAAAAAAAGATCTCAACAGAACATAGAATACTAAGACACTTTCATCTGTACATGTTAATAACACACACACACAAGTTGATGCACATATGAAAAACAATATTGTTAAATACTGAAATGACACGTGGTGCAATTTGAAAATGTAAATACAGTCACAGGAAAAAGCTAATTGTTTGTAAACGCTGTGGTTCTTGTCTGTTCTCACAGTTCATTAACAGGGCAGTGGCTGTTAAGCTGAAGTGAAGCTTTAGGAATGCATACAGACTGCTTTGTGTGCCTAATCCCTGACGACAGCATGAGAACCAAAAATCAAAACTCCTCCCGGAAATGACAGATAAAACCCAGCGTACAATTACAGGCATGCTCTTGGTAAAAAGCAAATGGTAGAGACATTCCCAAACCCCAGATGTGCCCCCCCTTCCCACCCCCACTAAAATACTAAGAATGAAGAACGAGGCCACATATTTGAGGGAGGTGGGACAAAAAAAGTTTACAGAGGGATAGCCTCATTCTTTAATTTCTTTACTTAACAACAGTTAAAGAAAAAAAAAATAAAATAAAAGTACAGTCTTTAAGTAGCCTTTTAAAATCAGTAGTTCAGAGGCCCACACCAAAACATTTGGTTGGGTGGAGAAAACCAAAGAAATCAAAGCAGAAATGTCCATCGTTTCCTTAGGGTGGCTGTGGTAAGGTTTGTTCTTCGCTAGTGTTAAATAGCATCTGTAGAGAAGGTGCAGGTCAGTGAGTGATGCTCTGATTGGTGTAGCAGTCAAAGCCGTTTTCCATGTACAGTTCCTCTGCGCTGCCCACTCCATTGCTCACCTCTGAGAGGATCAAAGGACATTGTAAATATTAATTTCTCTTTAAATATCATTACATTTCAAACTACTGCTGTACCCAAAATGAGCACAGCAATATAGCAATGTCACACACATAAAGCTAAAGCCACAGTGAGAGTAAGGTCTTCCAGATCTATTAAAGTAATGACATACAGACAGCGCTTCACGACAGCGGTTCTTGAATTATATAGCAAACAAAAGAAGTTCCACCCTTAATATAAACAGTGAATTTATTTAGATTGTTCATTTTTGACCCCTTTTGGTTCAAAATCATTACATTTACTGACCTATAGTCTCTGCACTTATGAGTCCAGCAGTGAATCTGAGAGAGACCAGCCTATCCAATGTGGCTTTAAACTCTAACGTTCTTTAACATTCATCCGAGGCTAATCCTTCCCCTCTTACAGAACTCGCTTTAAGTCTCCTCCATAGATCAGAAGAGGATCCAACAGACAGCATCCCCAGTCTACACACTCACCTTCCACCCCCCTGAACTGGCGCCACTCTCAGGAGGAGAGCCATGTGCCAGCAAGCACTCGGGGCAGAGTGCTGTCTCAGGAGGAGACAGGAGGACGAGGGGCAGTGTAAGGCAGGCAGGGGAGGGATGGATGGCTGGATGGATGGAATGGAATGGAATGGATGGATGGATGCAAAGACGGATGGATGCAGTCAGAGAGAGAGTGGATCACACAGCAGTACACTCAGACCCAGGTTCACGATGCTACAGCTGCTGGTCTTGGAAACATTCAGAAACATTTTAAGAGGCATGCATGTTACAGCAGGGATACACAACAAATGTACACACGCATGCGAGCCTACACACATGCTCACACACAAACACACACAGGCATTTAGTTTATGTAGGCTTCAAGAGCTAGCACTGTTAAGGTCTGTCCTTGGCCTTTGATCTTCTTCAGGAAATTGTGTTCTCACAGTCAGTTGCTGATATAATGTTTGGAAAGGATGTCAAAATACCAGGATGTCAGCCCTTAGAAACCAGAGACACACACTCCTGATTTAGCGTGTGGTCTCTGTGCTCCGTGCTTACCGGAGAAGATGAGCTTTTCCTTCATGATGTTAATGTCACGGCTGGATCTCCTGACGGCTGCACTCAGCATGATCTGCTCTGGGTTATAGCTACGCATTCCACTCATCCTCCACCTGCACAGTCACAAAGACACAAACTTACCTCATATTCTCCACAGACAAACAACTGCTCCAACACTTTAAAACACACACACCAGGGTGAAAACTGATAGATTCAGCTATTGGAATTGATTTTGCAACCACCTTTTTCCTGATTAAAGGTAAATAATCTCGTAATCACAGTTTATGAAAGATTGGGTATAACTGATTTAACCTTGAGTAACTTAAGAGGATGTGCAATTTGTATCAGTATAGCAGGTGGCAAAAAAACAAGCAAGAAGCATTTAGAGTTCCCCTCTAAGACTGTGAATGCATGTTTTACTGGAAATGAATTAAACAGAAAAGTACAGTACGTTGTTGTGGCTCACCAAAAACTGCCTCAGCTGAACCAAGAAAATACTAAATTATAGAAGTACCTCATCTGACCTCATTCAGCTGTATTGCCCTGTTCCCTGCATAGGGCTTTAAGGACACATCTTTCTAATTAAAATCCTCTACAATACTGCTTACAAAATACAGGACTGCACAATGAGTTTAAACAATTCATCACCGTGGTAATCGCTGTTACAGTGACTTAACTGTAAAAGGGATTAATAAAGTCTCCAAAAAGAAAAAGAGCAAAGGTGAGCCAAACAGAAGTTGAGATATTTAATGATAGTTAAGGTCGGCGGAGAGCCAGAGCCAAGGTTCTGGGCAAACCTGTGATACAGAGGCTTTATATAACTCTGCTCGTGTTTTATGCATGGCAGCAATTCATTTCTGACACGCCATCTTTCTCTCATAGAAATTTACATCTCGCCTGGGGCAAAAGCCACAGCCTGACATGAAAAAACCATCTGCACCGCATGCTGTAATACATGCTGATGTGTGCAAGTGTCAGTCACTTTGCTTTGCTTAGCTAAACGGTAAAGGCTGCCCTCTCATGGAGCCTGGGGAAACTGCAACAGACCAGGTCAGCTATGTGCAAAGTGAGGAAGTTGGTGTTTTAATGATAAATGGACAAATAGTTATTGAGATCAAAGGTTAGGTATATTTGAGAGATGATTATGAAAGATGTGTTTTTGTGTGTGTATGCTGTGGCAGTGTTACACTGAAGAAAAGGAAAAGAGTAGATTTCATAATAGAGAGATACAATCTAGATAGAGAGATGGATAGATAGACAGTAAGAAGAATAAGAGAAAAATGACACATCGGAAGCAGGGGGTAGTAGAGAGAGATAGGGGGAAAGAGAGAGAAGTAGAGAAAGAGAGAGAGAGAGAGAGAGAGAGAGAGAGAGAAAGAAATGAAGTTCCACTTTATCATGGGTCAGTAGGGGTGACCCAGTTACCTGATCATGTGATAGCTGAGAGAGGCCAGAATGCAGCAGAGAGGAGTAGCATGCACATCAGGCAGAGAGGGACAAGAGAAAGAAGAAGAGGAAAAAGAGTGAATAGAAAAAAAAGGGAAGAGGGAAAGAATTAGGAAGTCAGTCCAGAAGCAAAAGCAGCTAGCAGGTAGTGGCAGTAGCCAATGCAGAGTGGTTTAAAAAGAGTTACAGTATAAAATGTTAAAAACAAAGACCAGAACAACCATCAGTGTAACAAAACAGATCAACTTTAAACACGGTCATTAATATTTGGAATTACTATTTACCTTTCTTCACAATCTGGAACTGCTTTGTACTTTTGACAGTAACTGTTGCGTTTCCCTTACAGCCACTTTCATTGATGAACACATTTACTGAATGAATTTCTTAACCAAAACACTAATAAACATCAGCTCTAAAATTACATTCACAGGACAAGGAAACAAAATACTCCAGTAATCCACTCAGCATATTACTGTAGTCCACATGGAGCTGCTACAAGTTCTTAAACAGCCATCAAATCGGACTGCACAGTACTGACTGGATAAAGCATTGGGTGTACAGTAGCAGTGTGTGGCTAACACATCTTACTGTTTAATGAGATTTATCACTTCCTTCCTCTGGAAACAAACATTTATCTGCATTAGTCTGATCTGCACATAAAACACACTAGGGCATCTGGAGACCCTTCTTTTCAGAAGCTGTCAATTCTCTTGTTTGAAATGACTGGCCTTCACAAAGAGTCCAAATATCAATAAAATGCTATGTTTATCATTATAACACAAAGCCTTTGTGTTATTATGATAAACATCCTGAGAAATCTGTTTACTCATAGACCCTTTAAGGATGGATGATAAAGATCTCAGACAACAAACAGTCAGTCACACAGCTTTTCAATCAGTTACTAAAGCCAAGACACCCTTCCAGTTTAAGTGGAAAAATGAAATTACTTCAACTACAAAAAAGCACTTATCTCACAAGGCGCAGTACATAATCCCAAAGCATTCCTGGATAGGGAAAACTTGTTTTGCTTTGTGAATTCTTTTGAAATTGCAAAAGATGACTCAGTGTATTAAGCAATCTCTAAAGACCCCTGAGACAGAGGGAATCTAGGACTGAGTTCACTGCACTGATATATAAGAGGGGAGAAAATGGCTATGTGAATGTTTGTGTAGAAACATATGATGTCATTTGTACTTAGGTGGCAGAAGAGAGAGAAAGAGAAGAAATAGTTTTTACACTCTGGACATCAAAGATAGTTTTTACTGAACTGTTCACCTGTTCAGAGTGTTTTACATTCATAAGACTATAAAGCTGATGGGTCAAAAGAGGAGTCAAAATGCTGGAACATTTTAAAACAGGGCTTACTTCTGGAACACAAAAATCCCCAGCACTACTGCGAAGGAGATGAGATCTGTGGCAATCCATATCAGGCAGTACTCATCTGGACTCTACAACAAAACAAGATGTGATAATAGTAGAAGACCACCAGGTGGCACTATTCCACAAGAGAGTTCAAGGCTATACCCAACAGCACACTCAGCACATTCATGCAAGTTCATTTTATAGGCTATTAAAAGTGGCATACTAATTGGAAAAGTTTTGAGCTGTTTATTCAGTTAATGTGCTTCTAATTATCCCAGAAAACGCTTGCATTGCATTGTTTTTCTTACATAAAAGTAAGGAGTCCCTGATGGTTCTTAATTCAGATACTAAGAAATCTCTGACAGCGGTTTATCATGGTGTTTCTCTCGGGAGATACTGCCTCCAATAATATGTTAACACATAAATAACAATATAACACATAAATAACAATACTGTATAAAAGTGACAAAAGAAAAAAAACAATCCTGCTTTTTTATTCTGAGGCTCAGGACTAAGGCAGCAGAGACAGAGACACTGATGAGTAAGGCTGGGCCTGACTGTAGAAGTTTCCGGCGCTATAGACCCTGTCTGTTGGGGTGATTGGAGCACTAGGGCGTGGTCTTACCATGAGCCACAGGGGTGAGAGCACATCCCTCAGGATCTGAGGAGCCTCTGAGGAGACAGATGACACTCCACTGCACCATAACAGGGAGTAGAGCCACGGCTCATTCACTGTGTACAGCGTCAGACTCATGTTATTCAGCGACAGATACCTGTGTGAACCAAACACACACACACACACAGCCACACATGAGACACACACAGAGAAATGGAGGGTATATCTGTGTACACATCTATAAAGCTACACAGGTTCACTCCCATAACATCTGATTAAGTTTCTGACATACAGGGAAATAATGACTGTTGTCTACTCAGACACTAAGACTTTCCTTTTGTAAGCAGGCATGACTGGGCATGGCCGCCCGTCAGTCAACAAACCACAAACGCAAACATGAGAGGCCAAGTTTATTTTCCCCTCTGAAGTGAATGAGTCATAAATACTTTGTATTTAACCATGTACTTTTATGTATTTTTTGCAGTATGCAGGTAGTTTTTATGATGGTCGATTCACCATTTTAGCTTACATGTTAAGATTTCCATGATGCAGGGAGAAAAGAAATGCATTTGAAGCTTGCTGCAGTTAAAAAGCCTAAGATATCTCCCTATGAGTGTGTGGGCAGACCTGATGTCCCCAGTGCTGGCCTGGTTGTAGCGCAGCAGGAGGTGGGTGATGCCTTTGCGTTGCAGAGACTGCAGAGACTGCTTCTCCACAGAGGTCTGCCGGAAACCTGGCGCTTCCTGCCGAACCATGTCCCTGTCCCAGTCTGGAGTCCACATCACCTGCACACACACAGCAATGTACCATAACCATACACCGCAGGAAAAAAGAGCACGTTCAGACAGTCCTCCCAGAGTCCATCCAGCAGTACGGTTTATCCAGAGACTGGACATGAGGGTGATAACCAGCTGGCATGGTTCTCGCTGGTCTTCCTCAGGCTCCATGTGTGCAAGTGAAGCAGAGAAAATCACAACACACTGTTGACAGATCACATCAGCTAGGAGCATAAATAAATAATGCCAAAAATACCAAAACTGAGGTTTGGAGGGAAACATGATCTGCATTGCATTACAAGTCAAGTCACAGCTTGAAGCCTTATTCAAACAAATCTTTCCTATGAAAAACGTATTAATCCATACATTCATCCATCCTTAAATACGTCAAAACATCCATCCGTCTGCCCATCCCTGTATGCTCACCAGGTTCTGGGGTATATCTGACCGTAGTACGGTCTCTAGTGTGATGTTGACCCAGCTGTGATAGTAAGGGTGTTCTGGGGGTGGTCGGCGCACAGTGAAGAGAGCGGAGCAGTTGGAGCGGGCAGCCATCCTGAGCATCTGCTCCAGACTGCAGACGGTCTGATTGCCCACACGCCCCCGCTCCTGGGCCGACATGGACTCCACCGTCCAGAAAGGGTCATCCTGTCACATCAACCATAGTAACTTCATTAATGATTCATGATTTATGGACACCTACAGCATTATCACTTACACTGTGGGTAATTAGCTGTGGTTTTCCTCCGCTGATGAAGGCAAGACAGTTTACTTTAACATCCAGCTGTGTAAAGGGTCTAATTATCTCTGTCTAAAGCAGTGTGTTTCTCTCTTCGGCCCAAAGGCTACCCATAGTGATACAGTAGCTCATTTTCCATTAACTTTTTTTGAAATATCACATATAAAAAGTGAATTTTTATATATACAAATTAATATGGCCAAATACAAAAATCTGACAGGCAAAAAAAAAAATCTGAAACACAAAAAGAGTAGAAGATGACCATACGTTTCTCTGATTAGTATCAGAAACAGAAAAAAGGACAATGTTTGTAGGTTATTCTGAATAGCCTCACTTTAAGGAACCACTGTCCAGCGTTGAGGGAGCGCAGGTCAGTCCAGTTGAAGAGCGAGGCGTCGTCAAACTGCCTTTCCGGAAAGACTTTCCTGACATCCGTCGTCCTCCTCAGATTTGGGTCTCGCATCAGGAAGGGTACCCCATCAAAGCTGCAGTCAGGCAGAGATGAATGAGATACGACACCAGAGAGAAACTTGCCGCATGCGCTGGCACATCTAAAACTGCCAACTCTGCTCCTCAGTAATCAGCTCTGATGAAAACCAGGGAAGCAAACGAGGAACATCACCGCATCCCTCACGGCTGCCTCACCCTCCACTCGCAGTACTCACTTCACACTCAGAGCGTGAAAGGGATTTAACATCATTTCACATCATTTTAAGCTCTTATAAAAACAAAAAAAAAGACCTCTCCTTCTACACACGGTGAACTACTTTGCGTAATACCTCAGTGTTAGTTTGGAGTTCTGCCTTTATTTGGATTTTATGGATCCACATTGGAACAGAAGACAACGCCATAATTTACCACATAACCAATAACTCAGGGATATTGATCCTTTTGTCTGTACTGCAGTGAGAAACACATTCAAGATCCTGTAGCTGAGGGGTTCCTTTCAGAAAGGGGCCCTGTTTGCAATCATCTGTGATCACACACTACTCTTAGTATGTCCAGCACTGTCGAGTCAGCCTGTCAGATCTCCCTTAATCCATTGTCTCAGTTAAGAGTGTGTCTGTGCTGTTACACACACATCTGCAGGACACACATGTACACATACAAAGAGAAAACACACACATGTGCATGCATACACACAAACATGAGCACACACTCTGTCTCACACATACACAGATACCCACAGCCACTTGCATAAATTCTGTCACATGCATATGCAGAAACATACACACACACACACACACACACACTCACTCACTCCCTCACTCTCTCTCCCCCACTCACACACACACTCACTCTTTCTCTCTCTCTCCATACTTGTAAATTCTAATGACTTAGGCTGATAGTGTCAGTGCTAGGCTCTAACTCAGACATGAACTTCTGGCCTGGTCAGTTAGCGGCTGTTAGCTCAGCTGCCAGAGCCTTGTGAGGGCCTGTCTGATGAATCAGTCAGATCTGGATGTACAATGTTGCACCACACTGAGGGGGAGGGGGCAGGAATACCTGATCGCTACATCTGCTTCAAGACCGCTAACACTCATTTGCACCGCCCTCTGGAAAGACAGCAGTGTGTTCTCTGGAGCCAGCTGAGGAGAGAGAGAGAGAGAGAGTCAGACATTGCACAAGGAGTATGTGAGGAGCTTGAAACTTGCCAAACAGGCAATAATCCATTGTGTACATTAGTAACCTTCACAACGATCAGACAATAAATCAATAATGTGTGAACACAGTGTTCACACACAACTCTGGGGTCAAACTGCTACATCTACACGCCTTGGACGCAGTTCAAACTTATGTAATACAGTGCAAGCAGCAACACAGGACTGTCTGTTTGATGGTAACAAATGGTTACAATTAGGACAGGAAAAACGAAATGGAATAAAAACAACTCAGATTTTGACATGTTTGAGGCGCTGAAGCACCTGCTCTCGTTAAGTCAAGTCATTGCGTGCCATATATCCACACCTCTACCCGTGTGTCTATCTGTAAATCAAAGGGAGAATCAGTACAGCCATTTCTGGGGTTGCTAGGATATGAGGGCCCTAAAGGAAAATCAATGTTGGAAGTGGAAAGAGACTCTGCTCCTATGATGTGCCCCCATGAACTTGACGTATGTTAAACCTTTCATTACCCATCACTCTGTAGTGCACAGTCATCTGCCTGCAGCTTCTAACAGCTCGCTGACTGATAATAGTAGCATGCTTAGGCCAGCACCAGTGAGGCTGTGTGAGAGCACTGACATGTCTCGAACTTGTTTTGAAGTAATACAGATAAAACACATAGAAGATGACGCTTTACTGTTGCATGACATGAAAAATAATTAGTCTTTTTTCCGCAGAAATGACACACTGTTAATGTGTTCATATATTGTACAACATGATGCATGCAGTGAGGTAAACCTTCAGCTCTCAGTCTTCTGATGTGTCTTCTCTCATCTTCATGTTTTATGAACCATATTGTTCACAAGATTTAACACAATTAGCACAAATCTGTAGTCAAATTCAATCCATAGTTATGCCTATATATGAAAAAAAATGTAGAAGGAACTTATTTCTACCTACTTCATAACACAGGAAAAACCAAAATGTTTTGAAGCACAAGCTGCAGATACAGTAATAAAATATGCATTATGTCTGAGAGTGAATCAATGGTTAAATGGTTTGGCTAGACGTATACATCTCATATCGAGTATCTTCACAGCTTCACACAAAAGGCAGAGAGCAGATAGCACAGTGTGCTCTCAGGCGATCTGCAGCTGTGCTATTTTTAGCATGGAGATGCAAAGGGTCATTAACGTGGGTAAGCTGAACGACGGCAGGGAGCTGTCAGAGTGGAGGAAAGAGGTTTGAAACACATTCTATGGAATTCACATTAACTCTGGCTCTCCATCGTAACACAGGATTGGTTGGGTAGGTCATGTGACTCACCATGGGAGCGCCTTGGTAACCAATGACTTTGGGCCTGTCTTTCAGGTCCCTATGGTCCATGATGCAGGGGGAGCTGATGGACAGGGGGGTCAAATAGAGAACCAAGAGGACACTCAGATAAACCAGGAGAAGCACCACCTGAAACCCTGCAGAGAACAGAGACCTGGATTAATTTTCACTACAGTGTAGAGTGTAGAGACTAAAATAAAAGTTCATCTAGACTCAAACTGAAATTGCAAAAAACATGGCTACATGTACAGATTTTGGTGTGTGGCTTAATACGGTCATGGGGAAAATAAGTGAGCACACGCTTTACTACGTCTGAAAGTGGGACAAAAACAAAACCTCACTATAAGCTGCCAATTTAAATTGGCAAAAACAGGCTGTACAGCATCTTAGGGTTAGTGAAAGAAGACAAACAATGAGGTGTTCATAATATAATGAGATAGAGAAGCGTGTGCTGTTGGATATTTGCTGTCACAGGCAATGTATTAATGATCATAGTACTTCAGACCTCTGTTCTGTCTGACCTTATGCCTGGATCTCTGACACAGAACATCTTTCCACTCATCTAATAAACCATTACAACAGAGTTTAAACTCAATACACATTTCTATGCTAAGAATGGAATTAAATGTAACTGAACCATTACACAACAAGCTAGTAGTTGTCAGTGTGGTTGTGTTAAACTATGCTATAGGTTATTTTAATTTATTTGATTTTCAGCAAGGCAAGCGCCATTATCTTGAAAAGCACTACACAATACCAGAACCACTATTGCTACTACTACTGCTATCCTCGTTAGTACTATTTTTTTATTATTATCATTATAATTATTATTATTATTATCATCAGCAGTGTGGCTGTTGTAATATAGGTTTGGCTGAGAGGATTTGGACACAGTTTTTTCAGTTCAGGAAAACACAGAGTGTCCTTGGGAGTGATGTGAGGGTGAAGGAATGCAGTCTGGGGAGTGGGGGCTGACTCTTGTCAACAACTCATTAATTATTAAACATTTTTTCCTAAGGCAAGGCATTTGTTAGTGTGTCATCCTTTGACCAGCGATGTGGACACATGCTTACTGGTTCTCTCAGCTCGGGCCACCATTCCAGCGACCAGCCAGGCCAGAGCAGTGACTGCAGCCAGGGCACCGATGTGTAGGAAAGGACCAGTAGCCTGGAGCACACATTCAGTAAGAACACATTCAGATACACAAATGACCCTACATAGCTGTCTCCACTTCATATTCAAACAAGGATCACATTAATATTTGCTTGAATGGTTTGATCAGGATCAAGTACACATTCACAATGAGATCTATATATTCTGTAACTACACATCAGATACCCTGTTCCTTCCAGATCCTACGTAATATCGTTTTGATTACTGCTTCAACTTGTGATTTCTGATTTCATACTCTCCCAAATGTTTGCTCCACCTACTACAACGACAACACAACCAAAGTAGTTGTTGCTGTCATAGGATTTCTGTAATGTCGACATTATTCATCCAGGTCTTACACAGGGAATAACTGGACTTTATCAAGAGGATCAGAACAGGGCCAATCATTGTAATGCGTTTGACCCCTGGTGTAGGACATGAGGTCGTTTCTATAGAAACAGACCTGAAGAGAGATGGAGATGACATCCCACTCCTCTCCCCACATCTGATTGACAGAAATTATTCCAATGACAGTAGTCAGCAGGGCAGCAGTCACTCCAATCTATAAGGTAGAGAGAGAGAGAGAGTGAGAGAGAAGAAGACACGCACACAATTAGCTTAACAGTTAGTTGACTTTTGTATTCTAGACTTGTGTATTCCTCTTCTGTTTTCTTTTGAGTAACAGACAGCACGGGCCCTGAGTCACCTTGACCCTGTATGAGGGCTCATTTGGTGTCTCTGTGTTACAAAATGACAGGACTATGAGATAACATCAGGCAGACAATGGAAAGTACCAGAAGTACCTTATGGAGCCAGTGTAAGTTGAGCTGCTGCCCCACTGCTACATGACACAGCGCTAAAATCTGTAAAGGAAGAACACACACTGGTAAAACCCCTAAATATAATGACATCTCCATTCCTCAAAACAAACAAACAAATAAAACAAAACAAAACAAAAAACAAACAACAAATAACAAGAAAAAAAAACATGAATATAAACAGCCACATGACACTAAAACTCATCCAATAAGATCAGAGGTTAAGATTTTGATGGTGGGTTTTTAAAAGCGCGAGTGCATGTCTGAGCAGGACCATTGAAGACGCAGCAGAATTGGGATAGGACGTGTCCCTCGTGCCAAGCCGCAACACAGTATCAGAGCCATGGAGCTGTGAATACTTGATGGCTCGACAACTCACCATTAAAAATGCAATATAAGTGAAGCCTGCAGCAGTGGCGGCCAGAATGGGAGCAGTCCCATCATTCCACTCCCCTGACCTGTTGTATAAAAACCTGTCAGACAGAAGAAAAAAAAAACTGAGAGGACTTACACAATGTTCACCCGCTACATTATCTCACACACAAGAAACGCTCAACATCACACAGATAGGAATTCAAATACATCTAATATTACTTTTCTTTGATTTTCCTCAGCTTAGTTTTCTCAGTGATGTTGCAGTTACGAGAAATTGAATAAGGAGCATTATTTTCAAGACAACCTTCACTGAGAGAGATGGAAGGCCTAAGAATTTTCCAATACCACTTCAGCTGGCTACGTCAAACATCTGATAAAGCCTGTAAAGGTAAAGCTTTTACAGATAACTGTTGGTTAGCCTCAGGTTTGTCAAGTTCTCTCTGGGGGCACTGCTGACATGACACCTATCGTTATGCTACCATAACATGAGTGTTGCTCTTGAAAGTATTTGAAAGCTTGTGTTGTCAATGCAATTTCAGTAACAAACATGTTATCGACTATGGCTTGTTCATTCCATAAAGCAGTAAACAAACAAACAGCAAATGAAAACAAAAGGCTTCCAATCCCCTAATGAGCTGGTGATCACTGACTGCTCACTCTAATGAGAATTGTGGGATTAGGTGGCAAAGGTTTGGCCATGGCAGGGAGAGAGTATCCTTTGCTCAGGGACATCTTTAAAGATGACTAAAGATGACTAGAGGGGTGAAATAAAGTCTTGAATGCTCCCTAGAGCCCCCCCTCCTTTCTCTCTCTCTCTCTCTCTCTCTCTCTCTCTCTCTCTCTCTCTCTCTCTCTCTCTCTCTGGATCTGTAGCCCAGCATGAGTCTGTGATATCAAAACCCCCTATTTGCTAATTACACGCTCAGTCTTATCACTCATTCCTCTGGCACGTCTTCAAGGCATTAGTGGAGGCTTCTGCTGAATAGTGCTCCTTTTCACAGAAGCTCCCACAGTAAAGCTATGGCACTGACTGTGTCAGACAGGACCACTGGGAAGGGAGGAAAGGTGACATTGGCCAGAGCAGGAACCAAGGACAAGAAAGAGCACAACAGAAAACAACCTTGAAGGATAAAGCAAACAATAGATTGCAGGAAGCTTGATTGCCTGTTTGTTGGTTTCCATATAGATGGGAAGGGTGCTTGAATGGCTAAGCAAACAATGAGTCAGACTTGATATCACTGCACATTAAATTATTAAGAAATCCATATGTCCACTACTGAGAACAGTGAAGTCTTCATGAACACTTCACCTACATAACTATGCAACACAGATATGTATACACCTAAATGTGTGTGAGTGTGTGTGTGTGTGTGTGTGTGTGTGTGTGTGTGTGCGCGCGCTTAGACTTGAGACTCAAGAAAATGTCACTCTAAAAAACTGAACCTAATGTGACGTGTAAAGCAAGTTCCAGGTACTGTCGTAGCATATCTTAATCATGGTGATAAAGAGCATTTTATGGACACAGAGTGATGAATGAGTAGAGGTGACTTTGACGCTTAACATTCCTGAGACTCAGCACGTTTCAATACAGAGCTAAGGGCTACTACAGTTCATTTAAAGTATCCTTTATCGTCAGCATGGACACTGTAAAAATACATATAAATAGCCAATGGAAACACCAGAGTCTCACTGTTAATAATCTTAATCTGAGCTGACTGAGGGAATGAGACTATTACATGCAATACATTAAAATGACTAAAATGTGACATAAAAATATGAGGCTTTGAGAAAAAGCCCACAAAAACAGGCACCACAGCCCCAGGTAGTACTTAATGGAGTGAAGCAAATGATCTAATTAGATAAAAGGAAACTCCTATCATCCAGCTAAATCACTCACGCTTCAAACTCCATATTTTCCCTCCCGAATCTTATACACATTGAAAAATTAGTATGTCGATTAGTGTGCTAACTAGCACGGCAGTTAGTCAGCTGACGAAAGCTTTGAGGTGCCTGCCTCAAGAATGTTGTATACAAAATTTCACACATAGTACAGAATCCAATCATACAAGCATTTTTCTTTTAAATAAAATGGGTTGTGGGGGCGTAAACTGAGTGGGAGTCATAGAGTTAGCAGTAGATTTGTTCTGCCTGAGGCAATAAATATGTGTGCCAATTTTGTTACTTTAGGAGAAATGGGATAGTAAGGGTATCCATCCCTTTTCTGCTTGTGTCAAAGTGTCAGTTTTAACATGCACACCAATTGAAACATGGACGTATCAAAGTGGGTGAAGCTGTTTAACCTTCTCCTGCTTTCCAAAACCAAGAAGAAGAGGAAGAGGAGGAAGAAATTCACATCAAGCCCAATGCAGTGCCAAAATGCCTTCAGAGTATAAACCCTAATACACCCACCACAGAAATGCCAAGTGCCTCTTTTCTACGTCAATCAGACGCACATCTAACCAATCACAGCGTTTCTTTGGTAAATTACCTTACACACTGATGAAGGGAATTAGGACGGAAACCCCTGGGGGTAGCTACACTATTTAACATACCAAACTAACACATTATGGGGGTTATGTAAGGAAACAGAGCTGGGGCATTAGAGAGTGTAGAGAATGAGACCATACTCACCAGTTAAACTCACTGTAGTCATTGTGTGCCTCCCACCAGAAGTAAAACCAGACAAGGAGAAGACAGAAGGTGCCAAAGAGGATAAAGGACCATATGCACTCCCACTGCAAACAGACAAACAACGTTTTAAACACATGGCCAAAATTTACTCCATAAAAAAGAAAGCATCATTCCAATGAGTAGTAAGCTACACTTCTGTTTCATATTCTTTCATTTAAACATGAATATCACCTATTTCAACTGTCAATTTCAGACATTTTTTATTTGAGACAGTAACATAAGTAGAAATATTTCCTCCTTGATCATCTTTGCAAAATATGACACAGTAACTTTTTTGAAAATAGTGTATGGCCACATGAAAAAGTAATAAATCAACTCCAACGTGCAGGAACTAAATATTAAAATCAAATCAAACATCAGATTACATGAGACACTGTCATCTCTCTCATTATTCCCACACACAGTGGACACTTTAAAAGCCTAGTATATGGATTCAGCTTTGATTCAAGCATTTTCAAAAAGTGAAGATTTTCATCTTTACCTCAGGGATAATTCTTTTACAGGTAAATGTCAGAACTGACACTACTATTAGATAGAGAGGCGTCATCTCATTTTATATCAAAATGCAAGGATTTCAGGAGAGGAGCTACAACACATCTGTCTCATAGCTGGAAAAGGACATGCTCCTACACATCAACTTTACAGGTGTAGTACTGGACTAGCCGTCTTTCTGTTCTCTGTTGTGAAGTGATGCAGTTTGAGCTTTGGAGAAAATCAACCTCAGCAGTGGGCCTGTGTATCTTACAGGAATGACTCCACTCCATTAGCATTCCAGCAGTCCTGTGTAACCAGACACTGGATTTGACTGCTGGCTTACTCTGGGTCAGATTACCTTTCCAACAAGCACACTTATCCACCACAACAGCTAACTAAAAAAAAAACAAAAAAAACAAAAAACAAAACAAAACAGACTAATTCAAAACTCAACCAAACCTGATAGTCCTTCCATTCACATAGAAACAGGGGCGTTGTTGTTTTTGGGTTTTTTTTCCAGAGTGACATAGTAACAGAGTGCTGGAAAGTCTTTTCTGTCCTTCACGATCTACACAATATCATATTGATTTGCTCCACCTGATACACGCTCTTTCACACAGTCTGGAGGTTATGGTCCTTGGAGGAAATATCACACACGTACATACTTTCATTAATTTAGCTGTGGAGATCTAAAAGAGCCTGAGCTGCTCCCCTAGAGGACTGGTGAGATAAGTCTGTGCTCTCTGAAGACACATTCACTGGTTTAACTGATTTCCCCAGTGCTGGGCTTTAATGACTAACCTAGCCTTGGGAAGGAGAAGCCACCCTGTTTAGCTGCCCATTCTTTAGCACAGGGAGAAACAGACTAAGGCTGCACTCCTCTTGGGTTCTGAATTTAAACGCTCTTTTAGTAATTAATTAAAAATCACAAATGATGATCCTAAAAGGCTGTGAAAAAGCTGTAATGACGTGCAGAGCAACACAGGCTCGCTTTTTAAATAAATTGTCGAAGACTTCAAGTATGCTTCATCAAGTTCTTAGGGAGAATTTTCATCGCCTAACTATTATACCTTAATTCTCCTCTCGGCTTTCACAGGGATTTCGTTTAAACTGACACGGTTTGCTGAGAGGGCTCAGAGGTTTCTTTTCAGGTCCTTTATTTTGTTCTGGGCGGGGCTCCCTTGGGTTGGGGTGGATGCAGAACAGCCTAATTAGCCATGAAACGATGGACAAAAACATTTCAGACAGGGATACTGTGATCAGTCATGTTTTGAACTCTTTTTCAAATATAGTACTGACTAAAATCAAGAAGTAAATTCAAATTAATTATATCATTGTGAAATATGAGCTATAACGATATTCAGATTTATATCTTTAAATATCCACACTACAGGGTTTTGTTCACGGCTTCTCTCTCAGATAAAATGTTGCATAATAACATTGGTTCACAGGGCAAACACTTCCACAGACTGTTTCATCTCAGCAGTGTGTAGACATGGGGGCGTAAAGACAGAAAAAAACCTGTTAGCAATTAATTTAAATCAATTTTTGCAAATGAATATTTCATTTCACTGACAAAACACAGATGCAAAGGAAGGATGTCATGGACTAAATGTTAAGCCTCATCCAAAAAAAAAAGGCAGAGAGAACTAAAAATAGAAGGATAAGAGGGGATCAGGGGTAATTCCTGGGAGTAAAATTGTCGACACACAATCATGCTGTCAAGTATGCAATGAGATAATCCAGAGGTGACAGACGCCATGTAAAAAACTGACAGGAAAACAAGCATACTGTACATGACCCCACAAATTAAAAGTCACAGTCAAATCAACCACTTCAACAGGCAACTATTTCATTAGGCAAGAGAGCTTCAGTTCAAGTTTTCAAAGGTATAAGATGTAAAAACTTAGGCCTATTGTAATTAATAAAACATGGATGTGTGTATTCTGCAGTCTAACATTACTGTCAAACTTTGAAACCAACCAAACTGTTTATTTTACTGCTCAATGTTGTAATTGTGAGCAACAGCAAAATGAGAGGGAGAAATTGTCATTGTTGTGAGTGTGCAGTGCATTAAAGAGCAATCACTAACTATGTCAACATATTTTACACATCACTATCTTATCTTTTGAGAATCTCCATTTATAAACATTTTGGTGGTAGACTGGCTTGCAGCAAACTAGCGTTAGCCACACCGCTTTGAGATTCGCCAGCCAATACACTCACACTGGTGATGATGAGTACACGCTGAGGCAAGTACTGTAGCTAGGTCCATGAGCTAGGCAGAGGATTATACAAAGTCTTGCCCCTGTCTGTGTACATCTGAATCAGTTAGGTCCTACAGCAATGATACCCTGCATGTAGTGGTAACTGCACATGCGCCCAGTCACTTGCCACTTAATAAAACGAATATTAAAAAAAAAAAAAAAAAAAGAAAAACCAAGGGTTTATGACTCACTGCATGTACGAAACAAGTAAAGACAATATTCAATACAAATGTATGGGGTGAAAAATATATATAACTTCTTTATATATGTAGTCTGGTAGGAAGTGAAACTTGCTTATATTGTTGATACTCCTGCAGAGTACAAATCCTTCAATATACTAGTTAAGTGCAGTAAAGAAATACTTCATCATTTACCATCCCTTGCAATGGGTGTATTATTATCATAAAGTTACGGGATCACAAATGAGAACTGTGAACTGCTCCATTAAAAGGGTACATTCTAGGACAGCTGAACTGAACATCATTATAACACAATGTGGAATGACTCAGTAAGGAGGCAGTGTGTGAATTTGATAAGTTCTAATTCGTGAAACGGTGTTTCATCCGTCTCCTCTACATCTTAAGTTTGCAAGGAAATTCTGAGGCAAAGTAACACTCAGTTACTCCTGTTGTTGATTTGACACTGGTATTCCACCGATTTGACAGGATGTTCGACACATTGCTACTCAAGACAAGACACTTGGGCTACTGATGGAGATTTGACATAGCTGTAAGGTTGTGTAGAGCAATCAAATTCAATACTGCTCAACCTTACATAAGAACATCCCGTTGCAGTGTTGTTTTTTTTCAAACTTCACTGCAAACTCTTCTTGTTCCCTATATTTCTCATGCCACAAAAAAGTTTTCCTTTCAATGTCATTTCTAAAGAACATTACAAAACTGGCCATAATTGCGAGGTTACTGATCAAGTCTAAGGAACTGCCTGAGGCAGAACAAAATTCTGATTCTGAACAGCCCTGGGTGAATGCAGCACCTCAGAAAAGTATTAACATTCAAAAGGTTGATTTAAAGGTAGAACAATTACATATTGATATAAGGCAATAAATCTCATATGTGGACAGAGAAGAGAAGAGAAGAGAAAAGAAGAGAAGAGAAGAGACCTCCCAAAATCTCTCTCCTCTCAATATCTCTCTCCTCTGAGCCAAAGCAGCAGCTGGTGGGTCTGGATGGCGGTGTGAGATCTAATCCCTTGTCCACGCAGGGGGGGAAGTCTGTTTGTTCACTCAGAAGACCAAAACAGAACAACAGAGTTCATGTGAAATCTTCAGGATATTAATGCGCTAGAATACCATCCCATTGTCATTTTATCACACCACTGACATACACTAACAGAGCACAACAGTCTGACAAAACGAGGAAGCAAATATATATTACATACATATTAAATACTATTATGAACCTTAGTAACCATATATTGAAACAAATTCATTCCTAATAATGCTCAACCCTCTTAACATCCTCGCATATTTCAACAAGCCAAGGCTGTTTTCCGTGTACATGTGAAAATACACAGCACAGGGTTAATTAGTTGTCTTGCCTTTTCTGTCAAGCTGTGCCCTACCTTGCCTTTCTGCTCCACTGAGTTAACAAATTAGACCTGTGAAACCATGGGCTCATTGACTCTGTTTTAAAACAGAGCTCCATTGACATGGCATAGAAATGGTCTTCTTGTTAATGTCATACTCTGTGCTAGAATGGCTATTATGTTCACTGTTTTGCCAAATACTGACATATCCCATAGATGGACACTGTCTTTGTTTTGATTGACAATGCTCCATAAATGACTTCATTACCGGGCTAAACTTTCTCTCTGAAGAAAAGGATTTCAAAAGTCTTTTCACTGTTCAAGAATGAAGACAAGAATGTGAATGAAATCTTGCCAGCACATTTATGTTAACCACACAACACTGTTCAGGTTTGGGTGTTGATTCGTCATATTGTAAGGCCTAGTGCGAGCAGTATGGCAGAAAACCAGGTCAGCAGTGGAAGAGGAGTATGCTGTGGGAAAAAAGGACTGACCGGACTTGACCAGCTCTCCATCACGACTATACGTCCCCTGAGAGTTCACACTGCTGTACAGTTAAACAGTCACACCAGGCTGCAAAGTGGGAACTCTGAGCTCTTTCCTCTGCTGGCCTTTTCCAAGGCTTTGATACAAACATACTGCAAGGTATTTGACATTCAGCAGTGACTGAGTGCTCCCTTACACGTAAGCAGTCACGCCAACCAGGACATTAAATTGTCACTTTAGTTACAAATGAACAACAACAATGGCATTGACAAAGAGGACAGCGAGTTGCTTCTTCTCACAGTACATGTTTGTTTCGAGGCCCCTGTACCTTTTCAGTTTTCCACACAGCGCTGCCAGGTGTAATCTGCAACCGTTCACAATGACTTCATACATTTATGAATGCTAGGTTGACCGTGAGAAATCAGGGAAAAAAAAGCTAGCTTTGCCCCAGAATCTCCTGTTCATGCCAGAACTGGTAGTAGGTGTCAAAAAAGACTGAAACAAAATGTTAGATATCAATAAAAGTACAAATTAAAGTTTGTGCTCCTGGGATACATCATCAGGAAGTACATTCGGGACAGCTGTCCACCAATTCCACGCAGAGTATACAGTATTTGCGAACACATTCCCAACTATCGCGATGTGTGGAGAGGAGAAATAAAAATCACTATGGTGACAGGCGGAGATGGATTAAATCTGACAGGACGAGAGTTTTCCAATTCACCTTGGAGGAGGGCGGCTGATGAAACGCAACTCTACTCAGAACATTAAGGATTAATTTAATGTCTGAGTGCTTTTTTTTTCTCTTAAACTGATGGCAAATGAATGTGAGAAACTTTGTTCTGGATTCTGTGGTTGTAATTAGTGACAGGTTAGAAGACATCCGCTCGGTTCTGAGCAAGGAAAAGAAACTATTATCTGAATAACATTCATTATTATATAATTATTCTCATGAAGGATGAGGTGGCATTTGAAGAGGGTGGCATTTAGCATATTTTTAAAAGTATGATTATGTAAAACTACTTTTTTTATGTAACCACTACTTTCAAATAAGTCCTTACTGCCGAGGGCCGAGTCATAAGCCATGTGTCTAGGCCCAAAAGATTCTGGACTGCCTCAGTCAGATGAGTAGTCTACAGGTCACTCAGGTCATTTGATAGGAATTCACTCAGGCTGGATTTTGCCCTTTGTCTCCGTAAAAGGCAACAGTGCACCTGAATCCTGGGCTGTGGGCACAATTTCTACCTGTCACTGTTCATTAGTTCTATGACAAGACACCCTGACCTTAGCATCCCTCCAAATCCCCTTAACATCATATTTCCCTTTCATACACTCCAGAGAACTTGACTTTCATATAAGGCAAAAAAAAAAAAAAACACAGCTCTAAGGTAAGGCTTCACTGAAAGTTAAGCTCTGTGGTGCATTTCAAAAAAAAAAAAAGAAAAAAAAAAAGAATGAAATAAATGTTTGGCGAATACAAATTTCATCTCTGTACGACAAAGGAAGATTAAAAACACTCTGAAACATGATTTTTACATTTCCCTGGGCCTCGTGTCAGTGGTGCACGCTTCTTTATGTTAGTTCTGTGCTTGAAGGTAAAGACATGGTGAATGGAAAAACTTTCAATTATTACTGAGAAAGAGATCGGCTTTCACTGTGTAGGCGGCAGGGCTTCTTCCACGCTGACCTCACACAGAACAGGCTAACAAAGACAGGCTTTATAGAGCTACCTGCAGCTCAAAGGCAGGAGAGAGACAGAGAGAGAGAGAGAGAGAGAAAGGGACTGGACCAAAAGGTTTCTGTTCAGAGCACATTAGGAATGAAAAATGAGCAGTGCTCTGTTTGCAGCCATACACCATGTAAATAACATCCCTCCTTTTGATTGTTGCCACAGATTGCAGTGTGGATCATGAAAAATTAATGACGATTACATCATCATTATTGGCCGAGCGAAACGGTTTCACAGACTCAGACCTTGCTGAGGCCAGAGGCCTGAGACACATAAGCAGCGACAAATGAGACAAATCCTTAGATTCCAAAAAGGCCAAGATTTGATTTGTCTCCACATTCCTAGAGGGGAAAAAAAGAGAGGTCGCTCAGAGAACTTCGTGTACAAAGTTCTTTGCTATTATATCTGTACTCCCTGAGGTCAGCAACAGGAAACTTGAAATGATTATTATAACGTGTGTGAGTAAACAAACTAGATTCGCATATGTTACCAGCAATGCACTTTTGTTTCTGTATTTCTGTGTGGTTATTTTCCATCCCAGAACTACACTTTGGTTTGTGCTTGTGAACGAGCAGTTTGTGAACGAGCGGCTATGTTGATGGTATGACATCGCTGGTACAACTGAGTAAGTGTGTGTGTGTGTGTGTGTGTGTGTGTGAGAGTGTGATGAAGACTTTGACATAAAGGACAGTCAGGTGAGTGGCTAGGCCAAGCAGCACAGTGCAGCGCAGCGTTCTCACTCATTCTCTCTCTCTTTCTCTCTCTCTCTGCTCAGACAGCTGACTGGCTCTTTCTCACAGTGGATCAGGCCTCACACAGTGGCCCGGCCAAGGCTGAACTGAAAACGCTGACACTGGGTTATCAGTGCACTGAAAGAGAGCACACAACAGGAAACCTGCTCACTGGCTCAAATTCCCTCAGTAAAAAAAAAAAAAGAAAAGAGGAAAAAACAGCATCTTTTTTTTCTGCCCTGCATAGCACTTGGAAGTGTTCCAATAAATTAGGAATGCGCTCCCCAGGGCTCTGAATATATTCACAAGTTTCACTGTAGAGGTCACTCTCAATGATATGACAAGGTGAGAGAAAAAAAAAAAAGAAGTAAACTAAAAGACATACACAGATATATGCACATCACATAGCCAACGCCCATGTGATACACAGTGCAAGCTTGAGTGTAATGCTTCATGTGTTCTGCTCCATGCTAATGAAGGTCATGAACACTGGAGCACACATCACACTGCAATTAACTAGAGGAAGAACGAGCGCAGGGCTGTTTCCTCCGTTTTATTTATCATCTGATTATACTCCAGGTTCACCTCTTTAACAATGACATATGCAGAGCCTTCAGTCTGTTCACCTGCACTATGAAACAGGCATGTGAGTCACAGTCTAGCTCTACTCCATGCAGCCCTACCCTAAGTCCATCTGCGTTCTCTGCCGTGTCCTCTCTCATCTGAGTGACTGTTATTGTAACTGATGAACCATCTCTGTCCCCCTTTTTTCCCCCCAGAGTGCCGCTAAAATCTCCCTCTTTAAGTCAACCTCAGAGGTGCACCATGACAGTAAAGGCCAATTTACACTAAACAAACCTTCCCACGTATGTGGCCCTTGGAGATTATAAATGCTTGATTAGCTATAATGAGTAACATCAGTATGCATACAATGCTAAAGAGAGAGAGAGAGAGAGAGAGCGAGAGAGAGAGAGAGAGAGAGAGAACACTTGTTACAGCAGCATGGCCAATACAGTGTCAAGGTAACAACACAATGGTTAGACTCAGCTGCGGTATTCCGAGCTGGAGGGTTTTGCACTAGCATTCACAGATGTCCAATACTGGATATATCAAATCTGTGACGTCCACTCAAAGCCAAATAATATACAGCAAGTGCGTAACAGCCCTTATTTTAATATGCATCATGCCATTTATAAGACAAGATGTACATCTTGTATTTATCAGCTAAATACAAGCAAAGCGCTGTTGCCTTGTCAACACACGAAGAGGAGTCACTGTTAGACACTAAGAGAGAAGTGAAGGACTTGGCTGCTTTGTCCCTAAAGAATATATGAGTGCCAGACCACAATACTTAGTTCCTATTCCAGCACTGCAGCATAAAGTTGCACCTCTGAAACGCACAAACACACTATTAAGGATTCTTCCCCTGTCTGAAGGTAAAGGTGAGAACACTGTGCTTTTTGGGTGGTGAATACCAAAGATCATTAAAAGGGTAATTTAGTTCATGTATCTGGCCTGACTTTCCACAACACATAATAAACACCAATAAGACAAAAAAAATGCAAAATGAGCTCATGTGTTTGGTCTTCCAGAGATAATCTAACATTTAAAGAGTGTAATGCCAGTGAGCTTTACACATCTCTCACTTTTATCAAGGCTTCTACATTAATAATTCACATCACCATTCAAACAAAAAGGCTTATTGTTCCAATCTGAATTTTGATAGCACTCTTTTCCTGAAATCAGGGCATATTCTCTTACACGCTGGTCTACTGTACGAGGATTATAGTCTCTGTCAGAATACTACTGCCCGAGCTGCTAATCTCTCTCAACACACACACATGCACACAAACACACACAAACACATACACACGCACACACAGCATTTAGCCTCCCTTCAACCAAATGTCCTTCTGTATAAAAACTGTATTGCAGCAAAACTGCATTTGACATCAAAGGCAACTGTTAAGTCACTACACCAATGAATTCTGCAATGAAAGAGGAGATCTCATTAAATGCATCAAAGCAGGAACAGCTGCTTTAATGCCCTGCCAAGTGAAGAAGTATAGAGAACATTTCTGTGCATTCTTTAATTTTTTTCTTCTATTGATAGTTGTGGATAAATGATATGTGCTAGCTGTCCTGATTCTAGCAGGGGCTACAATCAGTCCCTGTATTGCATTCTCTGTGTGACTAGATACTTAAGTGCTCTTGTTCACGAACAGAAAGGTTTGATATCTTGACATGTGCTGTGGTTAATGGTTTCCCCTGGTCAGTTATTTATATATTCTCAATTCATCCTATTAATGAGATTTATGTTCAAGCACTCTAATGAATAATCAAACATACCAAGAGACAAAGACTCTCATTATGAGGCATTTCACATGCAGTACTCTTACAGTCTTCAGCATACACTACTTCTTCATTCATTAATTTGCTTTTGTTTGTGTGTGTGTGTTTGTGTGATTTTACATAAGCTCTGAATATGTAACATTACAGGTCTACAAAAACGACTGACTGTAAAACCTTTGTAACTGCCTTTTACCTTTCATTTATATATAGACATATTCCATTTATCTGGCAACCTCTCCAGGGTCACTCTGTTTTGTTTTACAACTGTCCCTCTCTCGTTTTTACTGTCTCCTTCTGTGAAAGTATACCGGATGTGCCAGTTAAAAAAAAGCAGGAAGCGGTCTGTCAGGCTGGCACAGTATTACTCATGGAGTAAATCAGTGTCAACTTTTACGACACGATGGGCAGGGCTCACCTTGGTCGTGTCATCATGTGACCGCTGGTACCGTTTCCATCGGCAACCATAGATCCCGGTCAGACATGACAAACAGAGCTGTCTCTCATAGACCTGCAAGGGTTGGTGCTTCACCATGCTCCGTCAGTCCAGACGCTGCTCCACCCCACTAATAACATCCCAATGAACAGGCCAAGAGACCCTGTAGACACAGACGCACACAAACAGAGCACAGATTAACACAAACAAGAGATTAAGATTAGCACTGTTTCTTACAAATCTCAGGAGGAAACACATAACCAGTGGCAAAACAAGGGGGGTTACTGTTACTGCTACAAAAACATGACCTGTGATGTCAAATCTACCTTTAAAATGTGGATTACCATCTAATTCACCATGGTCAAGAGCGGAACGTCTTGCCACTTACGTGTGTCTGGAGCCCAGAGTAATTTTGTGTAATCAGACAGGAAGGTTTGGAACATGTTTTGGCCCAGCCCTCACACTGGGTGGTCCAGTGTGACTCTGTTACCCTAGCGATAGGTGCCAAACAAGCGTGCTGGTGTTAAGTATTTTGTGTTGTTGTGGATTTTCCTTCAGTGATATTAAATGCCAAAATGACATTTAAGAGCCAAATATCATATCCTAGGCAGAGGGACTGAAGACAGAGGCCTGTGTCTCGCTGGCAGAGATGCCTGGCAAACTTTGCCCTGTGTTCCCACCCAAAAGGCCATTTACCCAGAGCCACACTAATCACAGCTAAATTACATATTCCTACAGCTTCAGCAATAAGCCTTTCCACTCTTAATCAGTCACTAAAATAAAAGTATTAAGGTTCACTGCTGCTTATCAGAGAGGCTTTATTTCCCTGGGACAACCCCCCTTTTTTTGAGTGCCTTCTGATTTAAATTACACACTGTGCAGTGTTAGATATTTATTGACAGAGTGCCAAACCACAGCTCTTGCCTTGCACCATCGCAGTGATTTGGGATGTCACTGTACGAACAATACAAGAGTTATGAATCAAGTTCAAAAGTGTGTGAAGATGAGGAATATCAGCAGCAATAGTTCCATACAAGACAACAGCTGGAGGGCCATCAAATCAGGTGTATCCCCTTTCCATGTACACTTTCTCCACTGTTTATCTGCTTAATTATTTAATTACTAAGTTTACTTCTTATAGGTCCTACCTCAGATTTTGTATAAGAATTTGTTATATTAATCTTTTTTTTTTTTTTTTGGTAACAGAGAATTAGCAAAGTAATCATTTCATTGTGAAACTGCCTGTTTTCCTGTGCAAATGACAATAAAACTCTTGAATCTTGAATCTGGGTTATACAGATTCTGGTAAACCAAACGTTTCTCTTGCCCACCAGTCTGAGAGGTATAGGAGAACCAATGACAGTCACTCATTAGCACTGTGCTACAGGCCTGCGACAACCTGTAATTAGCAAGATTTTTAAGAGAGCTGGAGAGCTTCAGCATGCCTAGCATTAGTCACATCCTAGCATGGGGTGCACCGCTACTATTCCACACACACTTACACACACACACACACACACACACATACACACACAGACACAGACACGCGCGCGTGCACGCACACGCACATGCATGCACAAGTGCATACACACAGGCACAGACACACACATGCATGCACACACACATACACACAGACACAGGCACAGGCACACACACACAGGCTGCCAATGCACAAAATGCCCCACAAACCCGCCATGCAAGCTCTGCTTAGAAAGCGTTCTGTCTATGAAGAACACCACAAAAGGTCAGACTGTATCTAATCTGTTGTTTGTTTGTTTTGTTTTGTTTTCTTGTTTTTCATTTTAAGAAATTATTTCATTCTAGATTTAATAGAAAATTCTTGTCTAAAAGTCTCTGAGGTCTATGGGGATAACAAACAGGTTAGGCTACATAAAGTTGAGTGAGTCGCTGTCAGATCTGGTCTGACTTTACTTTTTGGTCTCATTGTGTTTAACAACGCGACCTGTCATCAATGACAAGTGTGTATGTGGTTTTAGAACTAGAGGTAAAACAATCCAGAAGGGAGCCACTTTGAGGACTAAATCTATGTTAAATAATATATCATTATGAATAACTGACATGATCCTTTACCCGTGTTTGTATCTAACAGTATAATCTTGAAAAGGCTACTGAGACTCCTCTAACGTGAGAAAATGGGAATATTAAAAATGCATACTGAAGTGAAATGTGGTTTGGCTCTGGTGTATAACTACAACCAAGAGTGGAATTTTAATTAATGCAGCCTACCTTTTAGCAAACGCTACAAATTACAGATAGTGGGAACTGTAGTTTAGCCTACAAAAGAGTCAGTTATTATGCAGAAATACTGTGAAAGTTTGTGTTTAGACTGTGCGGTGGATTTCGGTATTTAACCTACATTTTTTCCTAATTTGTCTCAAAATGTATCAAAATCAAAAGAGCATTATGTAGGGTAGTCAGACAGACAATCCCCGTTTAAAGAGCTTTTCCCCGTAACGGTGAATGAACCCGAGGTGCCTCTGCAGAACATGACCTAGACATATGTTCAGTCTGGCTTACGAATAGTGCTTTCTGTTTCACACATTATAGATTTTAAATACGACGCCACGAGCACTCGACTGAAATGACTCATGATGTTGATTTGCTTGCGAAATTCATATTAACGGTCATGGACCCGTGTCACTGCCAAGCATGAAAGACAGGCAATTCAGGTACAGCCTTCTTACCTGGGAAAATGTTAGTTTCGTAAACAACTCATCCCTCTAAATGGCGTGTAGTGATAAAGACGGAGGCACAGATAAAGATAAATAAACGCTAACTGCTAAGCACCAATTAACAACTGTTATTTCTGTCTATATGTCTACCCTAATCAAATATAATGTCTTTTAATGATATTACTTTTATTGTTTGTCACTTTTATTTCTGCCTCACAATTTTATGAAAATGTGAGAGAATGTTTGTCAGCTAAAGTCAGTTCGTTTATAGTGCATATAGTGCACCTCCCGTCCCTTTCAAAGTCAGAAATCTAAAAACTATCATATTATTCAAAGGTAAACACGCTATAATGGGAATAAATTACCTGTTAAGCCTTGTTTCTGCCTTGTTTACTTCTCGTACTAGAATCAACTGGACACATCAAGACCATTTAGTCTGAAATGCTACTTCGCTTCTAACGAGTAGAAGGTCAGTGAGTAGCTCAATAAAAAACGGCTTTTCATGTGGTGAAATTCAAGAAGTATCGCCGTGGAATAACGTCCAGACACGCGCCCTCTTTATCTATTCAGTTGCGTAATACTTGGATAAGCACGAGGCTCATATGACGATTAAGCTTAACCACCGCTGATATGATCTGGTGGTGAAACACAGGTGTCAGCCCCTTGTTTAAGTATTTACAGGTCAATACGTAAGACAAAGACAAAATGAATGAACATACTGTTGTGCTAAGGCTGTGGTTCCAAGAGTTTTGCCTGCAGAACGCAAACACAATAAAGAGAGAGGTAAAGGGAAAACAAGCTTGTTGACCCTCGTAGAACAGTGTCTGTTGGATAAGACATGGATGAAGAGACTGAAAGCAGCAATCTTCTTTTCTGCTGCCTCATTTCCTCTGGTCTGAAACAGGCAGAGAAAAACAGTCTCAAGTGAGGGAAATGGTTCAGCACTTTGGTTCTCGTTCTACAGTCCAAATGAAGGGAAAGGCCAAGACACAGACACCTCCTTTGTGACCACAGACCCATACTGTAAGGGTCAACAAGCACAGAACGGGAATGAGAGAGAGAGAGAGAGAGAGAGAGAGAGAGAGAGGAAAAAAGAGGAGAAAGGACAGAAATTTCCAACAGGTCCTCTGCTGAGCGCACAATGGGTTTACCTGCCCAATTATAGTCCAGCAAGGTCAGGGAGAATTCAGACTAGCTTTGTGTTGCTTGTTAGAAGCACACATTTCGCTATTCATTAGAAGGAACATTTGCAGAAACAACAGATACTGTAGAGCTTTCTTTGGTATCCTTGGAACTACATAAACCAAAACAACATCAAGGTCAGTTATAAAACATGCCCTAAATACTCTAGAAACTGTCCTCAGTCAGTCAGTTGACTTCCAAACAAAGCAAAGTAAGTTTAATCGATTCCCAATGCTGCCATTGCATGCAAAACAGATGCTATCTATTGAATGGTAAAACGTCAAAGCTTAATAACTGAAAAGAAGGCTTGATTTTCTGTAAGCCCAGAAGCAAACTCATTCATTTCCAAAAATTCCTTGTGGTCAAACTGTCTGTTCTGCTGATGCTTTTGGCTTGATTTACTGATTAATTTTGTACAGACACCACCTTGTAAGAACATTGGGGAACTGCTTCAGATCTTTCTGATCATCTCTTCCAAAGCATCCCCGCCTCCTCTGAGTCAATGGCATGACTCAAGACTCTGCCTTGTCCACCTCGTCTTGGAGCATTAGCTCATCCTCAACAGCTTTCATGAACAGTTGTTTAGCTCAATTCCCTCTCCTCTCTAACCTCTTCGTTAGCTGACTCAGCCACCCTCCCACTCCTTCTTCGGCACCAGGAGGGAATATTCAAGCCTGGGACCGTCTGTTTGCACAAACTCTTTGCCAGAACCTCTACCTTGCGCAATGCCTGAACCTAACTACATCCTTCTGGAGTGGGTAGCTACATGCTAACAGGTCTAGAAAGTATGTAGGAGGATAGTCAGGTTTCACACATTGAGTTAGAGACTGTGTGAAACTGAACTGAATATTGTGATGATAAAATTAGAAGTGGTGTATTCCAGAGAGTCATCGAATAAATTCTAACCAGTTTCAGTTTCACATGTAATTAATTAACACTTTCCCATTCATAAATATAATAATTCAGCTACCAAGCAAAGGAAATAAGAGTCTGTGTTCCAACAGAAGTTCAATATACTTCAAGCCAGTCCTTCAAGGTCAGACTGAAAGATTTTGGAGGAACTGACCCAAACCCTAATAAATCTACTGTTTGGACATAAAGTAAGTTCGGTACAACACAAATGCACAAAAAGCAACAACAGCTAATGAGAAAGGATGCTGGCTTTGCTGCATGCCATGATGCATATTTATACATGTGTATTGTCATCTACAAAGAAATCTCCCTATCATCCTTGTTGTGATTATACGTTCTTGCAGCTCGCATGAATATTCACTATGGTGTGACGCTGAGTCAGCGCCTGACATGAGTCAGCTGTGTCGTTGAGATGGGCATTCATTCAAAATAAGTATATATACTCAATACATGAGGGATCCTGGCAGACGGTTTTCTTCTTACTGGAAGCTTTTAGTCGAAAACTAAATGAATGTCAACTTCTTAATGCAATCTGGCAAAATTGAAGCTCATCCTTAAAGCAGTAAGTATGCTTGTACGAATGCCACTGAGCAAAGTAAAGACCAATTTGTCAAATGGCTATGTATGAATTTGGGAGACACTCCCTTAGGTGAATCGGGGGGGGGGGGGGGGGGATCAATGCAAACAAACAATGAATACAATTAAGTCACAGTAAAACAGAAGTTTGAAAAGTGCTGCAAACAACTAACAAAACTAAGCATGTGAGCCAAAACATGCAAAATGCATGACGTAGACAAACAGGAATGGAGTGTTTTAAAAAAAACAAAAACACAACATTGCTGATAACATGAAAATGAGCACACTGCCAGAGGGCTGTAGGACAAAAGTAATAATTGATTTGTCAGATCTAAGGGAGAGGGCGTAGCCTACGTCTGTGTGAATGGCATAGGAGTGAGAGAGCAGTACTTTACTGTCCCATACAACTATACACACACACATACAGATACTATAAAAAGAAAAGCATTCTCGTGACTCTTTAAAAAACACCATTTCTAAACGTCAGCACAAATGTGTGTGTGGGTGTATGCATTGGGGGAGGTAAAATTTCACATTTGGCACATTCCTCCAGGAATATCGGCATAACCAGTGGTCCTGAGGGCATTTAGAAATTCCATAAGATTACTGTAAGTTGGCTAAAAGCCAATCAGCTATCAGCACGATATTCTAAAGAAACGAAGAATCTCCTCGCTGGGAAATTTAGAAGGTCAAAGGATGCTGCATCATGAATAAAATATGTAATAAAATATGAGAAATTATACAGAAGTTCATGAGTCATCAGGCATCCCTGTACATCTGCACTAACAAACAACGCCTCAGGATGATCGATTTCAGACATCGATCCATCTCGTTATGGGGCGTAAGGTTTGACGAGCCATGAACTGAGTCATTAGTGAATGACTCACTCGGAATACTGAAGTACAAAGGCTGAGGAGGTTTGGAGCATTGGATCAGATACTAACATTAAGCCTCCCAGAGTGGTGACAAAGCGCATGGTTTTAACTGAAATGTCACCATCTACCACAGCTGATCTGTGAACAAAACGCACAGCAAAACCCTATTTAATCCAATGAGGATGTCAGGAGATGACAACGAAAGACCATGTTTTCATGATGGCGAGGGATGTATCTTAAATCACATACGTCTGAGTGACTGCTGATCTCTTCAAGCTGTATTTGTTGAGGATTCTTTCAGTGAAAGAAAAAAAAAAAGCTGAGTGCCATCCTTTGACAGCTGACAGGAAGCAGCGTTTCCATGTCCTCCTGACAGCGTTTCCATGTCCCCCTGACCCCTCTGAGAGCACACAGAGGAGGCCAAGAGCCAGAACATGTCAGATATGGTTAGAAATGTCTACCGCACATTTGACAAGCAGCAGCGCTGCTTTATGAAAGAACCAAAATTACATGGACTTTCTCAGAGCCATAAAACAAAGCTTTAAATGCTGTATTTGGGTGACGGACGCATTAGACTTAACCTTTTCTTCCAAGAACACTTGGATGAAGCTATAACCATATGATATTGTAATGACGAGGTGTATGAAATGCAAAATGACTTCAACTATGACAACTCTATAAAGAATTAACTTTGAACTGAAATTGGAAAAGATTCTGTAGGGTTTTCATTTGAAAGCCCTCATGTGGCTCTGGCTGATTTCTGTAAGCTGTGGCATTGGAGAGACACATAAGGTCTTTTTAATAGGGCTTCTCTTGCTCCTGTGAAGAACTATGTCTACAGAGAATGCCAAACTGTTTATAAGGACAGTAAAAAGATTACATAAGAGCTGTTTGTTGAAATACATCATGCCTGATAGTTGCCCCTGTCCTTACCAGTCCAGGTGTTTATAATGTATATATTGTGCTGAACATTACAACAAACAGCTTGAAATATCCTTTCTTCCCAAAAGGTTCTAAAGTATATGTAAAAATGTCACATATCAGCAAAGATAATAACCCGTTTGTTGTTAATTAATACTGAGAGAAACAGCACTGCTGTAATTTTCACTGAACAGTTTTTGCTTCACATTGTAATACTCCTCACAGTGACATAAAGCTTTCAGGGTTTTTCATTTTAGTACATGAATTCATCCCTATTATAAAGTATGCAAAGAGAGCACATCTCTGTAATACACCAACAGAATTATAGCAGAATAAAAAATGACAGTAGTGTTTGTTTGTATGGTGTATTATGGATGATAACTGATTCTCTCCCAAAACACATTGTTTCTTTTGTGAAAAGCAGAGCAATATTTTTGTCTTGGAAATGTCTTTGACAGTTGATTGTGTTTCTTGTAGCTCAGAAAACTCAATGAAGGCCGAACCAGAATCTCTCTGTCAGCGATTTACATCTGATCGTTTGGAATCCAGAGTACTGCACAAGCAAGTCACTAACTGCACACAAATGAGAAATTTAGCTGAACGTCTGCCGGTGACCATTCATCAGAATAGCGAGGGAAGTCTTGGAATACTGGGAATCTGGTGAGAGCAGAACTGGGACAGGTGTTAGACACTGAGTTTCCTTTCATTTTTCATCTGCTACCAGGCCTGTGCTCCCATGAGTAGTACGTACGGTTAACTCGTTCCATTGTAAGCCAAGGAGAGGACTTCTTCAGTAAGGGAAAAAAGCAAACAAACAAAAAGAAAACCAGAGGAGTCAGCAAAGTGCCTCCTGAGGACACTTCTAGAGGCTTCTGGAATAAGTCCTTGGTTTGATTGATTGAGCTCCAGCAGTGTAGTAAATTGAGGTAAATATAGCCCTTCCTTTGGAGCTAGTGCTGGATCATTTGCTGCAGTCATGAGCCCTGAACCAGCTGAATTACTCGGGAATGGGGGCACATAGCAATGGCAATTTAAATAAAAATTCAAATGAAACTAAGCTGAGAGGAACCATAGTAGGAATAAAAACGATAAAATGGTTCTAAAGATGGCTGAGATGGCAATACGTTATGTTTTATAAGACCGGTAACTGGTCAATGAAAGGGAGCAATGATAATGGCCAAGCGAAGTTCTGCTTTTTTTTTTTTGTTTGTTTGTTTCTTTTTCTTTACATTTCTGCCTTATAGTATCATCTGAGCTGTATTAGCTCCGAATTAAAAGTAGCACTAATTAAACAGGCCCTCGGGAGCTGTCAAGAGTAGCGACGTCTCACAGAAAAAGTAATCACTGACATGGTGCTGCAATGCTACAGGCCCCTTGTTGTTCCTAACAGTGTTTTTAAAGACACCTTGTCTTTGTCCGATCATGACCAGGCTATGATTTAAACTGTCACAAGCGCGAGAAGAGGCGGACAGAGGGCAGGACCAGGGACCTTTGTGGAAAGTTTGCCGGGTGTCTGGTGCTAATTAAAAAACAACAGGGAGTAGCATCACTACGAAAAGAGTGTCAGTGGGTAGGCTGGCATTGGTCTACCACCCACTTCACACAGCTGCAACATCCAGTGACACAAAAAATACAGGGGGTCTGTTTGACAGAGAGCTTTCTTTAACAGTTGTGTGATTTCTGTATCCTGCTGTTGTTCTGTTTGCAACAGCATCCAGGGCTTATCATGTATTGTCAAACTCAGTGAGTGCTTTGTCTGTGGGTGAGTTTACTTAGAAACATTCATATCCAGCCATACTCACACACAGTCAGAGGTTTTGTTTGTTTGTTTTTCCACAGATGCAAACCCATTTGGTTAGCATCTCTAAAACAAAACAAAACAGAACAAAGCAAAACAAATTAAAGTACCTAATCATCTTTACTTGCTGTTGCATACAGCAGGATACAGAAATCACACAAAAATACATAAATGTTTATGTGTGTGTGCCTGCCTACATATTACCTGTCTATGTTTACTTCCAAGAATGAGCCATAATCATGAAAGTCCTGTTTTACTTTCCACAGGGAAATCAAACTGGCCAAGATTTTGAGGAATACAGGGCTAATTTTATGCCCAGCCATTTACTGGAGAGAACTCAACTCCTACACAGCGCTACAACTAGTGCTTTCAAATTCATCACTACAAAGCTGAGAAGCTTTCACCAAATGATTGTTAAAAAGCTATTTTAGGCTGCATCTTACAAAATATTATTAGATATACAGAATACATCTAACGGTTTGTGAAATATCATTACCCACGTTATAGCTCAATTTCTTGGCAGGCCATATTAATGGAATTTATCTGCTCAGTCACGCATACCTAAGTGACCTTTAAATTCAGCTCTCAAAGACCAGCAGGTCTTATGTAATGTTGGTACCAAGCTCTAAGTTTGGGGTCTCTCATACTTTCCTTTAAAAGCTTTCATTGTTTAAGGCAAATGGGGGATTCCTTCCAAACAGAAAGATCCATTTTTAATCTGACTCCAACAGGCCAAATACTATTCATTAGTGATGTGCGGGTCAACCCATAAGTGAACCCACGGGTTGGGCAGAGTGAGAGAGAGAGAGAGAGAGAGAGAGTTCATGTCTTTAATGAAGAGTTACTTGTTTTGCTGCTATTCAACAACAAAGAACACCATTTGGAACAATTCATGTGTTTATTTAGTAGCCTAGACCCAGACGGTATTAGGCTAAGATATAACAGGCTATGCTTTGAAATCAATGTATTATGCTAACGTTTGGGTAAACAGCCCTAAAACGTAGTAGTGTAACACTGCTCACTTTGCTGTAGCCTACGGTGGCTCGTGCAAAACGTTGTCTACACGAGTGTCTGTCCTTTTTGAAACGTGCGCTGCATAAGAAAATGTTCTCTCTTACTCTATAATGTGGATGCCATCGCTATACAGGCTAAAGTTGGTGGTTTGCGGGTCAGGTTCGGGTGTAATAGGGATGGAACAGTCGTTAAATTATAAAAAAAAAAAAAAATAGTTTATGCGACTATCGTCTTATCTTAAAAAAAAAAATGGTAGTAAGTAACACATTACTTCTGGCTAAAGCACCGAGAAGCTGTTTGCCAACTGCCATTAAACAACAAAAGAAAAAGAGCCCATTACTACCAGGTACCAGTAAAACGTGTGTGGCGCAGTGAGACTCGATGCTACTGTACAAACAGGAGAAACATACAGAGCTAAAGACTACTACAGCTGTCAAAAAGCTGCATGGAACTCCTTCAAAAGAATAAACGCAAATGTTACACTGTGGAGAATGGTCGAATAGTTCCCAGTGAATATCGAATAGTTTTGCTTGAAGTCCCCATCCCTATTGATTAACGCTCATTTTTGTGGGTTGGGCGGTGCAGATTGGCTCTCATAACGGGCCAGGTGGGTGCAGGTATTAAAAAACCCTGAGCCACGCATCTCTACTATTCATATCTGATGGTTTAAAAATACGTGTTGACTTGACCTGTATGACCAATGACTTGCTCAATGTATTTTCATGGATCTTTTTGAAAAAGCATTCCTACAACTGGAAAAGCAGATCCACAGCCAAAAAAACCCCTCATTTAGAGAGCACAGCTTTATGTGGTGTTGTTGAGGCTTTTCCTTCTCTCTTTCATATAAAGATCCTGACATGCTCCGCTGAACCCCACTGTACCAATGGTGTCCTCTTGCCAAAAAAAAAAGGTATTAGAACAATGGATGAAAGGAACCCTCTGGCTGACTGGCTGCCTAACAGAAAGTAATTCTGGCTCAGCCCTTAATCGTACAGTAGGCACTGATAGGGTTGTCTGGAAAGCAAACGGCTGACAGAGGCATGCACGGCATGCAGACATTGGGGAAACATTGTTAGGTTGATAAAGAAGGCCACCAAAAGCCTTAACTCTCTCAGCGTTTCCAAACTTCTCACATGCAGGCACCATGTGTTCAGAAAGAACAATGAGGGATAGCAAAGCCATTTGCATGTGCCGAAGCCACACAGGAATTTCTGCCCTGTACAAGAATGTTCTACACCAAGTGGCATCTACTCAGCGATTTGGGCGGTGTCAAAAAAAAAAGTGTCAAAAGCATACACTCAGGTTTTTGTCCACCTTAGATCAAATTACTCCAATCAATCAATCTGTCTGATGACAGCCTGACAAAAGCAGAGGGGTAAAGCCGTGAGACAAAGTAATTCAGCTCATCCTTTCTCCAAAAAACATTCCACACAAGCTTTTTCCAAACATCCATATTAATTCCTGGTGAGAGTGTAATCCTGACCTGCTCTTCAGAAAAATGAGCTGGGGACAATAAAATCTACTTATTATAATTACCCTGCTAAAAATAAACCTGTATGGTGTATTTGGGGTTAAATTCTGACCTTAGGTTTGCATAATCTTTACATGCTCTCACTCATTACTTCATACCCATCTTTACTCCAACCTTACCAGCGCTGAGAGAACCACATCTAACATGTCAGTGCCAAAGGAGATCACAATTGTTTTAATTGCCACAAATTAGCAGAGTAAATGCGCAGTGATCTAACCATGTAAGCCAGACATTCCTTTGTCTTTGAACCTTAGACCCTCTGTATCAACAAGATAATCAGATCATAATTATTTCCATCAGGTCCATAACATTCTCCGACGCAACACAATGTTTGTCGCCATGAGTGGAACACGCCCACTGTTAAGTTTAAGTCTTCTACACATAAAAGAGTAGAGTTTTGATACTGTTTGGAGCATTAAAATCTGAACTTGTTTCCGCATAGAGGGGGGCAGGAGTGGGGGTATAGGTGTGTGGGGGGGGGGGCTTCCCTAATCAAAGTCAACACCAGGCTAAGCTCCCATGGAGACTGACAGGCCTTTTCAGTTTAAAATCCTATCACCCATGCTAATAAAGATAATACCATGCAATGCCATTTCTGCTGGGTTAACAGAGGTTCCTGGTTGCTGTAGTGATGGATCTTATTATAGACACATGGAGCCTCAGATCTTTAGCTCCTGTCATTCTTTAAGAAAAAAATGACAGAAAGAGATAAGAATGTTTTCAGCACCAAGTCAAACCGATAATTTAAACTCGCCAGCTTCATTTGGTTTATGTAATATATCACTAATGCAACACAACTGATTAGATCAGTTTAATAGGCAGGGAATTCATGATGATTCGGGCCCTTAACTTTGAAACAACAGAAGTTTTGAAGTGGGAAAACTGACGAACCTTTTGATTTTTGAGATAAATCTACTGACAGGTAAACTTATATGACTGTTTTATCTCACCACAACAAAAAAGTAGTGTGTTGGTTCGAGTTTAGCCAAAAGAACTACAAATAAACATAACATGTCCATAGACGGGATCCAGATGGATGCAACAGTTACTGACTGAACATTTTGATAGTTTGAGCTTTAAACATTTTGACAGTCTCTTGAAACCAATGTATGTTGTGTGACAGACTTGAATAGACAGTGTAACAGAACCCGGCAAAATCAGATTGTGACCTCCTAAAGGAATTTCCCGTTGTCTTACACACAGGTTATAGGTTCTCTGAAACGTGACAAAATGTAATTCCTAGCAGTTGGTAGATGGATACGCATGAAATCGTCTGTGTTCTGTGGGTCGGCAGACAAGCTCCAAGAGACATCGTATGCATTCGTAGCCACTGTGGTTGCTTTAGATCAGTATAGACAGGCCTATTTCTACCACTTTGCACTTGTGTCACAGCATTACAGAAGATAAAATGCTTGTATAACCTTATATTTTTTCCAAAACTTAACATGTTTCCTCATAAAAAGTCGAAAGATGTAGGACTAGCATTTTATCATTGTATTTCGCGTTTATATGGCAAGATATACTTAATAAAAATGCATGATATCTTTCCATGATATAATTATTTCTCTAAAATGCCCCCAAATTAATCTGGTTTGAGTAATGAGAGAAAATCATATTTTACTATCACAACCATCAGCAAACATCGCGGGCGTATCCGGTGATGTGGTGCTTCGTATATAGAGGCAGCACGCGACTTGAAAGCACTGTATTCTCATTGCCGAATAGCTACAACAGTTCACTGACACCATAGTCTACAGAGTGAATCCCAGTAAACTGGAGTGATACAACTATTTGACTGTTCTGTTAGCACCGCTAAATTATTAACAGCTGAGCAAATATGTCCCACAACATCCTGTAACAACGTAGTTTCTTGATGCTGTTGTGTAAGAAAAAACAGGCACCTAAAGAATATAAGGTATCTGAAAGGTATGTTACGAGATAGGACTCACCCTTTTTGTTTATTGCACTTGCACTTTAACACCTTTCTTAAACAAATGAACCGATGCTAAATCTACAAAGCAATGTTACATACACATTTGAGAGGCTCCGCTGATATAATTCATGTAAAAAGTTAATGTCACACTTGCCTTTTTAAAACACTTACCCTATTCAGACGAGTTGTCCTTGCGCCCTCGATCCAGGTGAAGACTGGGTACGCTACCTCTGTGTATTTAGTAGTCCACGCTAAAAAATTTCCTCTCCTCGCCTAAACCTAACAATTGTTGGCTTCCGAATGTGTCGGAGTGGGTTACACCAAATGTCCAAATAGCAAATAGTACAGGTACGGAAACTATAAGAACGACAGAATAATGTCTGTAGTTTAAAACCTTTACTATTTCGTGCCGGGTAAAAATCTAAGGACACTGTGATTCACTTCTCTGTTGATCTTAGTTGCATTTCGGTGTTTGTGTCTAGTTAGGGCATTACAAGCACGCCTTTAATAGCATTTCATAGTGCTGTAGAAGTGCCGAACGAGTAATGGGCGGAGCCGAGGATTGTGTTGTCGTATTGTGCCCTCCTCCGTCCAATCAGAATCTCCGGTTTAACCTGCACGGTGTGTCTACTGGGAGCAGGGCACTCTGAATCGCTTCTGTGAAGAATCTCAGTTAACATTGGTCTCATATTACTATTAACAGTAAATCCCAATGCATTGTAAAATCCTGGTACAGACGGGAACAACATGTATGTAATCTGTTCGTTCCCAGTATAACAGGAGAAAAACTCGATTGTCTAAACTCTATTTTGCATAATGACATCAAGTTATGCGTAATTTCCAATGTTCTTTCGTAATGGATTGTAGCACGTTTAGATTCGAGTGTATCAAGTGAATTATTATCACTTTTGCTGTCCATATTGATAAGATTATTTACAGCACAAACACTGATAGGGTTAATGGATTGCAGTGTCGAATTTTGACGCAATTCTTAACAATGATCGCAAGTCACTGAAGCTAAAACATACCTTTATACTCAAAATCAAATTTTACCACACATAAAATTAAGTCTTCTAAAAGACCCCCCCCTCACACACACACACAAACACACACACACACACATACACAAATGTGTAGTTGCATGGGGGAAAGAAGTTTTTTTGACAAAGAATCCATAACAATCTAAAGATGTCATACTGTCATAATAATATATGATGTGATTAATATTGTGAGTATTTACACATGAGTTACCACGCTTAATGACTAAGCCCATGTTCCTCAATATAATAAATAACTTGTACTACAATGAATCATTAACCATTTCAGATGAGACTAGAGAATGATTGAACCAAGAAAATGTAAGTGTTCCCCACCTTAGACAATGTGTAAATGCATATAGGACTTATAGGATACATTCACATAGGATTAGTATTTTCCTATGGTCTTGTCACATTACAGACATGGGACATTTGAAGAGGCACACAAACAGCATTGAATGCACGGCATACTTGCGGGTTTAGCCAGCATGCCCTCACGCCGGAGGAGGGGAGTGGGAGGACATCATTTCCGTGCACTTCCTCTGACATTTCAGGGCTCAAACGAATAAAGAGGACCCCCGAACACTCAGAGCAGGTGCTAGTCACCACATCCAGCTGATCTGCTAATACTGAACTTCCCCCCTGAAAAAATGTCAAACAGCAGGGGAGGTGACAAAGGCAGAGAGAGGGTGATAAATTGTACCGTTTTGCTAGAGAGAGATGGGCAAGGACTGTCTCTGAACATTGTGACTGTAACAGGATTGTTCCAGAACAAGCCCTGAGGACTGGGGTTAGATGTTAAAGAAGCGTTACTAATGAAGATACAAACTTCATCCGACATGTTTGTGTTCCTGACAACTCAGTTTAAACGGAATCACTCGCTGTCATGTTCACAGGCCTCCATGAGCAAATATCCGTACAGCATCTATTTTCAGCGCCGCTAAAACTACCTCTAACAGCAGTTTAAAACAGTATTCAGGTTCACTGACCCTCTTAATGTGGAAATTTAATTATATTTCTTCGTGTCATAGCTCTAACTACACTATTAAGCCTACATGGGCGTTATTTGGGTACCTACACAATAATATGTTTGCATTGGCCGCCATCTAGTGGTAATGAGGGTGAGAGATTTTTCATTTTTCTTTTTAAATTGTGAATTGCTCAAATAAATGGAATAAAAACTTATCTAAATTTGTACAGCTTCAAGGAGCCATTATCAAAGGTCGACATTTATGTTCCATGCTTTTAAAACTGTGACCTCAATTAAACTATGTTTTAATTGCTTTAGAGCACTCTGAATTACATATCAACCACTCTGCTGCTCGTTTTGGGAATTGTGTAACTCCTCAGGCCACAGGAGGGCATTGTACTCCAGCGCTTAAGAAAAAAAGGTCCTGAATTACTTTGCACCTTCATTCTCTTAGTCACTGAAATAACTTGTACCCTCTGTCTCACGATAATTAAGACCCACAAAAAATAAGGCCAAATCCCATCAAACTTAAATTAATGTGAAAAGGTGCAGAAAAAGCCACATCAGCATGGTACCATGGAATCCATGCTGATAGTTTCAAGGGTTCCCACTGCTTTGGGGACCTAATTTCATTCTCATATATTCAAAGACACCCCAAACTTTGGAGTAAACAAAGCTGAGTCAGTTTGGAGAACTATTTGAAGTCATTTGCACTTGTGACTGCCCCCTGCAACCTTCATTTCCTATTCTCCTGGTCATCACGCTGGTACACCATACCTCATCAAATGAAAACTAAGGGGTGAGACCTTTTAAGTTCTACACTCAACACCCTCATGTGTCAATAAGAGTCAGTTCCAGTCAAAGACTTTGGAGACAGTTCATATTCCTCTGGCCTTAATCACTTATGTACTTCTGTTGATTCTGTTTGTACATGCAGCAGCATAGCCACTTCTTGTTTCCATTTGAATAGCAAGTCAGCAGTTTTAGGCGTCCTTTTGTTTTATGTTTTGGGTTGAATAATGGATCTGTTTTACATTTCTTTCCTAACAGATTTAACTGGGCAACCCATGTTGTTTCCTCTTTACTCACCACTTTGGACATGTCTGTTTATACTGGGTAGAGTACCAGTCATCCAGAGTACAGAACACACCGGAGTAACAGTCATCCATCTGTCAGTCATTCAAACAGTTTAGACCAAATTAAGTCTTTAAATAATTTAAAATACCATACCCCAGAGCCCTAATCTAATAACCAACAGTCATTTGCCCAAAAGCATAAAAAAAGATATACTGTGCATTTTGAGACTGAAGGAATGTAGACGTGAGCATTCTCTTCATTTAGATCAAGGTACAATGTACCCATATGAAATCTTTACTCATGTTTCCTGGTACTCGTGTAAATGTATCTTCTGTAAAACTTTAATACAACTGTTTCCCAGCAAGTAAATAGAATCAAACATTTCAATGTTTGATCGTGCAATTCAGTGGAGAGTTACATCAGAAATTGTAACACTACAGATGCCTTACATCATACACTCAGAAACTCAGCAAGGCTTGGCAAGCTCCCCTATCAATGAATCCTTTGTCCCTCCCCCCAGCATCATATGGCTAAGCACAGTATGCAGTCCAAAAGTTTTCGGGAGCGTGTTTCAGAGTAGTGCTCTCAATCATTTTTCAGTAAGCATGAGGTGCCACGCGAAAGAAAACAAGAGGTCTTCTATGTTCAGAGGCAGAACATCGGGAAAGGGATTTTTTTTTTGGAATTCAGTTGTTTAGAAAACATGTGTATGTAGAAAACCAGACGTGTGATAATAAGCAGAACAACTGCAATCTTTCCTCTTAGAGATTTGGAGAAAAAAAATGCTGACCTCAAAAAGTACATTAAAATCTGGAACCGCCTGACATGTTAGACATCTGTAGTTTAGTCTACAGTAGTGATGAAACAACCAATGTGTGTGCAACAAACAGACAAGAGGACAAATCAGTAGGATAAGATAAGTTGGAGGCTGTTCCTTGTCACATGAGCCCTTTTTGTGTATACTATGTCATCAAATTCAGGCAAGAATGTTTTAGAGTCCCCTAAAAAAGTTTTATTTCTCCTCAGTAAAACCAGTGTATGCACTATCTCCGTTCAGTAATGCAATATAAAACATAATAATATTACAAAAACGTTCAGCATGTACCAGAAGGTTGACTTTGGATGAGTTGTTGCCATGCAATTTTTAGCCTTTTCCCTGTTTATAAAAATTGGCTGAAATATCACAGTATTTCGTCAATGAAAGGACATTTAAAGATTCTCCTCCTCTTTCCATCACTGAGAATCTCCTACTTGCCTCAGTGGACAAGCTTAGATGTGGGAAGTTGCTGACGTTGCTCAGGAAGCATCTAGAACGTCGGAACATTTCTGGAGCCAGAAGATCCTCTCCCTCTTATCACATGTTTGCACATGTGCATGGTTCATGCGTTTGCATGTCTTTAAAGGACAACTTTTGCCCTAAGAAATTTTTCAGTGCTGTTTATGCCTGTGTGGCATAGTTATACTGTTGATGTGGAATTTCAATATTTATCTAGCACAGAGAGACAAAGGTTCTGGGTGGGCTTCCACACTGTTTATTGAGCTGTGTGTGTGTGTGTGTCTGCATCTGTGCTGGATGCTTTTTGCCTTACATTGTGGTGTGTTTATTGTTTGTTTAAACTACAGGGGATATGTTAATTCAGGTGCATGTGAGGTGAAAACCCACATCTTGCTTCAAAGAAAGAAAGAATTTTAATATTGTGTCAGTGATTACAGAATATTTTAGTCATGAAAGGATAGTCCACTTTACTTTCAAAGTCCTTTTCAAAAGTTCCTCACAGACATCATTCACTGCACAAAACAGTTCTTCAGTTCTTCATTTTTCAATTTGATTTCATTTGATTCCGTTTAACCGCATTGCAGTCCAGATTTGTCTTTTTCAAAAACATTCTTCTTCAATTTAAAAGTCAATTTACAAACTTGGACAAATCACCAAGAACCCACCTGAAATGCATCTATTGAATTAAAGTAAAACAGAATGAAATAAATCGCGTACTCTTACGTGGACTACCAGAAAGTTCCGTGAAAAGAGGTCCACTCAGGTCAGGACTTCATTAGAGAGAGTAGTCTGCAATTGTGATTCCCACATCCACACCCACAGGCCGAGAATGGCCCTATAGTGAGCCGTGAAACGTGGCACAGTGAGGGGGAGGGGGAGCCCAGGACTCTGAAAACCCCCCAAAAGAAGGATCTAGCAAAAGAGCATGCAAACCTCATGCAACAGAACTGTTATCAGACAATCATCTAAATTGCTGTTAACTACACATTAAACAAAGAAAGCTTTTATTCAAAATTCGTATTTAATTCTGAATGCGTTTCATGTGTTGTCATGTTCATAAAAACTGCAAAGCATGACCAAAAAAGAATCAAAGCTCTAAGGTTTCATCTGATCTGCTTTAAGAAGATGTTCATAAAGACTTTCTTCCTCCAGTGGACAAACTTGTACTTAAAGACAAGGTGTCACATTCATACTTCCTAATGATGTAGATTGAGAATGAGCAGTTTCAGTGCTGAGACATGTATATGAGGGGTTCAGAATAGGCTTTAGGACCTTGCAAACAGGGAGCTATTGTTGCTCTGGAGTTACTTGATCCAGGGGGAGGTCCCATTCCTGTCTTCTAAAGAAAAGCCAGACGTTTCTCATTTGAATATTCCTTTCCCAACTTCTGGAAGTTTCTGTCCTCTAATATATAGAGCACTAGAGTTAACTGTTTTTGGGCAAGCCAACATCAGAGACTTACCAGTGCATCAACGGAGCTGTGCAAGGTAAGGCTTGAAATATCTTTGCTTTACTTGTTTCAGGGAATGCAGAAGCTTTTCCCTTGTTCGATTTCAGAAATTTCTAAGTCACAAGACGTGACTTTAGCACACAGGGCAAAACAGAAACATCCAGGAGGTCTTAAAGTAGTGTACATTATTTTGGTTGCTATTGTAGAATGAACAATAGTATATAAGGTATTAGTGAAAATTGTCTTTGCAACTGTAGACTCATCCCACACCTCTGACTTGTGAGACTGCTAGTCTGTTAGTGAGTGAGTGTGAGACTTCATACTTTATCTTTAGTTTATGTCACAATCAGATTCAGAGTTGGAGGGGAAATTGCTTGGAAATTTTGGTGAAATATGCAACCACATATTTTTTGCATTATTGCATATATAACGGATCAGAATAACGGACTTCTTTCCTGAAACGTGGTTTGAACATCTACAAGTCGATATTTGTTGATGTTAAAAAAAAAACAGTATTTGGCAGGTAAATATTTATCTTGACCAGTCTACTTTGCACTTTGTGGATTTTAACTAAATGCTTGCAGTTAAATAGATGCAAACTATCAGAGAGATTTAGGGAGTGGTTTTAAATTGTTGCTACAGAAATCAGAGTGCTTCCTCTGGAATTCAAAGAGTGCTGCACCGTGGCATTTCTGATTGGACAGAAGTTTCCCCTAGACCAGCTCTGACCAATAAGAACTGTCCACGTGTCCCTGTCTATGTGCATGAAATGTCTATGTGACATTTATTTTGAAGTTTCTAGAAGTCAGACCTCTGCAGCATGGAAAGAGAAAAAAAAAGGAATTTCATTCCATGATTTAATGATTTTCTACAGATTACCCAATGCACCTCTTGTCTTTCAGAATGAAAATCGCAATCGTTGACAACACTATGAAAACCTTTCAAGGTATCTCAAGATGGCAAAAAGAAAAAAAAAAGTGACATATGAAGTCTCTCAGTGAATAGTCAGTTTCATGGTTTGTACTGTGGTGATCATTGGTCAGTTATCAAGGGAAACAGAAATTTTCATGCACAGTCTGTTCCCTAAGTTTACCAGGAGGGCCAGTTTTCAGCTACATCCTCAGGTCATGTTTTTTTTTTTTTTTGCTGCAGCAAGCTGGGCTGGGCTCATCTTACATGTTCATTCATGACTCACCACGGTGGCTTAGAATTCTTTTTTTTTTTTTTTCTTTTCTTTTCTTTGTCAAATGCACTCACGTATGTAGTAGTTCCTTTAACTGAAAAATGGTCAGTTATTGCTACAGCAATGTATCAGGTCAAATGTGGTAGTTAGGCTACTAAAACATCTGGCCTAATTTTCAACAGAATTATCTGCACTGGAATCCAGGCCCTCCTGAGCTACATAAATGCCATGCGTTATTTCCACCACATAATCCAAATATAAATGGAGAACAAATCCTTATCTGAGTGGGGCACAAACCTAGTATCAGGAACAAGTTTATTGTTCATTATAGTTTTATTTTTTTGTCACAGGATATTTTAAAACTCTTTGGAATAACTCCAGACATTAAGACATAAACCTAACTGCCTGTTATATGTCTCCTCTTGCAGGCTTTTGTTACACACCGTGTACACATATACAGGAAGCATGTGGGCCGCCAAACTTGCAGCACTGTGCCTTCTGGCTGTGGCCGTCTCAGGCGAGGAGAAGAAGATGAGTAGCCATGCAACCTCCATGGCAGACAAGAGTACTAACCTGGCCTTCAACCTATACCAAAGCATGGCCAAAGACAAAGATCTGGAAAACATCCTCATCTCTCCTGTTGTGGCTGCCTCCTCTCTGGGCATGGTAGCCCTCGGGGGCAAGTCCTCCACGGCCTCCCAGGTCAAAACCGTCCTGAGCGCTGACTCAGTGAAGGACGAGCACCTGCACACAGGCCTGTCTGAGCTCATGGACGAGGTTAGCGACTCCAACACTCGCAATGTCACCTGGAAGATCAACAACAGGCTCTACGGCCCCAGCTCAGTGAGCTTCATTGACGACTTTGTCAAGAATAGCAAGAAGCACTACAAGTATGACCACTCCAAGATCAACTTCCGCGACAAGCGCAGTGCCATTAGCTCCATCAACGAGTGGGCTGCCAAATCAACTGATGGCAAGCTGCCTGAAGTCACCAAAGATGTGCAGAACCCTGATGGAGCCATGATTGTCAATGCCATGTTCTTCAAACGTAAGTGTTGGATCGTTGAATGGGGGGTGTATAATCAGGGGGTTTAAAAGTACTTCAGGTGACCATTTTTAGGAGTTATTTTTTTAAAGAAGTTTGGGTGGTCTGTTAAGTATCTCAACTTTTATCTTTGTTCGCTTTCAACAGCTCACTGGGATGAGAAATTCCATCACAAAATGGTGGATAACCGCGGCTTCCTCGTGACCCGGTCCCACTCAGTGTCCGTTCCCATGATGCACCGCACCGGTAAGTTCAACATATTTGTGTAAGGTGTATATTGAAAAGTTTGCAGATAATCATTTTCCTTCATTTGCATTAGTGCAAATACAGGAGATTCATAAGATTTTTTTTTTCCTTGACAGGTCTCTATGGCTTCTATGAAGACACAGAGAACAGGCTATTTGTGCTGAACATGCCTCTGGCTCACAAGAAGTCCAGCATGGTGCTCATCATGCCCTACCACGTGGAGCCTCTGGAAAGGCTGGAGAAGCTACTCACCCGTAAGCAGCTGGACACATGGATGAGCAAGCTAGAGGAGAGAGCTGTGGCCATTTCTTTGCCCAAAGTCAGCATGGAAGTCAGTCACAACCTTCAGGTAAAGACGATGGAGCTTGCCCTGTGTTTACTGTAATGTTTTAAGTCTTATCATTCTCACTGGTGTCTAATGGAACTTTCTCCTCCTTTCTTTTAAATTTTCAGAAACACTTTGCTGAGCTTGGTCTTACCGAAGCTGTGGACAAGTCCAAGGCAGATTTGTCCAACATCTCTGGCAAGAAAGATCTCTACCTTTCAAACGTCTTCCATGCCTCTGCCCTGGAGTGGGACACTGAGGGCAACCCGTTCGACACTAGCATCTTTGGCACGGATAAGCTCAAGAACCCCAAACTCTTCTATGCTGATCATCCATTCATCTTCCTGGTGAAAGACAACAAGACCAACTCCATCCTCTTCATCGGAAGGCTGGTGCGGCCCAAAGGAGACAAAATGAGAGATGAATTATAGTGACCAACTGCAAGCACAGCTAGTCTTATCTATTTTTTTTGTGTATTTTTTACTGGTTTTGAAGAGGGAGGGTAGGGTGTTGTATTTGTGTTTCTTTGTTTTCAGGTCAAAGATATCATTTCTATGGTGTCTGTTACCTCATGAGCACATTCCAACAAACAGTCTGTGACAATCAGTGCCAGCTGTACTCAGGAGTCCATCTAAGGGAACAGGTGTGTTCATATTTGCGTAAATGCCTTTGGAATATAAAATTTCCTAGAGCAGATGCATCCCACATCCTTCCTATTTCCTCCCAGACTTTCCAGCCCCACAAGTTCTTCAAGAAGTTGTACATCATTGGGATTCATATGTCAGTCATCATACTTACATTAAGTATGATGGCAGATTAGGTATTGCGTGATGTATCTTCCAGTGTTTTGTTTTGTTTTAATTGTTGAGTTTTTGACATCTGTGTGGGGTTTTTTTTGCCTTATCTTTAATGTTTAAAGAGAAAAGGATTTTTGCACAAATGTTTTCAAGCTTAAATGTTCTATGCTTCACCCTTCAAAGAGCATTCCTTTTGTATTCTTGCTACTTGTCGTTTTACCTTCTGCACTGAAATGGTTGATTCCTCTGCACTATTTCAGCAGTCAGCTGAAATAAACTGTTAACATATTGTGCTCCTAGGCTTTTACGATGAAATATCTGTTGGAATATGGTGCTCAATTTTTTTTGTTACAATAAACTGACACAAAAATATTCCCTGCATCTCTGTGTAAGACATTGCCAAGATAACTTAATTCAAAATGTCAACATCCTCAGTAAATAGTTCCTGGCTCTATATTAAAAAAGAAAGATCAAACTGCCTGTACAAAACTTGCCACATTTTCAGACAGAACGATGCCTTGGAGATGGCAGTCTCATGGATATTGTGTCTAGCACAGATGTGTGGCGCTTTGGAATTTCAGTTGAGGCTTATCTTTGCACATGAGGGCACATTCCTCTCTGGTCTGGAGTGTAGGCTTATAACAATGGGGTTATTCCCACATCCTCAGGATAAGAATCACTATCCTCATTTAACAGAGTGGGTGTGTTTTTAAGGATCAAACAGGGAGCCATAAACCCCTGCAGAGCAAGTGCTGTCTCTGCTATTTAAAAAGTTGCCTCTGCTAGTCAAGTAAAGTCTGTAAACCAACCTCGTACTGGTCGTAAACTCCACAGTAGAGATGCCAACCAACCTAATCTCCAGAAGAAAGGCTCTGATTTTTTTTTTTTTTTTTTAAAAAATACTATTTTTACAGCTGTGCTAACCATAGGAAAAATTCTTTAAGGTCATCACTGAGCACAAGCGTAATCATAAAATATGACGTATACGGGAATCAATTCATACCTATAATCTTACAGACATGCTAATAGTTACCATGTAGCCTATCATTGTCTGTTATTTAATACTAGCCTGACGTGAAACACGTCTACAGTCTGGTCTATCATACAGCTGACTCACAAAGTTAATAAGCTGCGTATGGATATAAAGATAAATTCTTTTTCAGAGAATAAACTTGTGCAGAGGTATTGCATGCGCTGTGAAAAAATGATCAATACGTCACTGTTGTTTCATCCCTCAAAGTTAACAGAACTACAAACGAACTTTTTAACGAGCTTACTAACCAGCAGAGGTAAAAGTCAATAAACAACTTTGAAACAATGACGGACGCGATGCTTGGACACAATCATTAACTTAGTCAAAAGATCATTTTTGCAACAACTGGTAAGAATTTTACGATTCATGTCTTTATGTTTCCTGCTGTAATGTAGACTAGCCGACGCCGCTACTGCACAATCTGGAAACGGATAGACTGGAGTATCGGGTCAACACGGTGCGCCAGGCGAAAGGGAGAATGGGTACAAACCCCTGTATGTGTCTATCCATCTAAGCATATGCGATAGCATTTCACGTAAGAATATATTTAAAAATCAGGTTGCTCACTGAAATTATTCATGGAATGATCCACATTTAAAGGACAAAAATGCAGAATGCTTTATAGCTGTGGCTGTGTTCTTACAAATCGTTTATCTATGTCATCTGCATATTCGTATGTTTTGAAGTAAATGCGTCGTATTACACTACCTTTTTTTCCGGACTGTAAATTGGGGCTGAACTGAACTGTAAATGATCTGCCTTGATCTGCTAGTGCCATCCTCTGGCGAACCGCGGAACCGACGAGTGCGCAGGTGAAATGTACACAACTCGGTAAAGCTTTGTTTTACAGTCCTCTAATTACCAGGTATTAACTAAGAAATGAGATGGTGCTAACATATAGTTATTAGGAAAGTGATAAAAAAAAAGCTGAATAGGAGGTAGTAAATAATTTCCTTGTAAGTACACAGAAACCTTCTAGGAAACTAGATGGCAACAAAGTATAGTTATTCAGAAAGTACCCGTTAGAAATGTATAGTAAGTGCTAAGTTATTATCTAGGAAGTGCATAGAAACCAACTAGGAAACTAGATGGCAACAAAATATAGTTATTTGGGAAGTACTCATTAGAAATGTACAGTAAGTACTTAGTTATTATCTAGGAAGTACATGGAAACCTACAAGGAAGCTAGATGGTTAGGGTTAGGGTCAAGGTTAGGGTTAGGGTTGTTGCCATCTACCAGGAAATTTTTAGAGCTTCCCACCCTTTTTTTTTTTTTTGCACTTTCCTAATAACTGTATTTTATTACCATCTCATTTCCTAGTTAATACCTGGTAACTGGAGGGCTGTAAAGTAAAGCATTACCCACAACTTTCCAGGCCTAAGTTCTTTTAACAGTGCCTAAATGCAAAGCAATAAAAGTATTTGTATATCAGCAAGAAGTGAACAGTGAGTGTATTTAAAAACACAGGTTTTCGCAGAGGCCTCTGAAGACCAGATGAATGTTGCAGTGAAATGAATTCATCATCATGGAAGAGCTATAAAGTCACTCCCAGAATTCTGTATGAAATGAATTTATCAGATTAAGCAATTAGCTTCATATAATGTGACAAATGGATATTTTTATTGAACTGTTTCAGTTAAAGACATATTAAATATGCTTCTACAAAAGTTGTTTTACATTCCTGTTCTGTTTGGGAGTCATCTACTCTTTTAGACCTGTGCTAAATATATTTTAGTCTTGTCTGTGGAGATTTGTTTTAATTCAAATCAGGCAACATTTTAAACATTTTGCAATGCTTCATGTCTTTAGTCCATCTGTCATGAGCACAAAGAGTAAAATGGCCAGTCATATTGTGTTTCAAGTTGCCCAAACTTACTGTTACTTATTGTTTTTTGAATTTGGAATAGATGGACAGGCCTCTCCTGTTTTACAACTGAAAAAAAAATTTCTATCGTATAATCACCATCTGGCACAGACAATGAAAGAACACATAACACAAAAGCAGACAGTATATCTAGACAAATGGTTTATTTCATTCAGTCCATTTTGTAATGTATATTTAAAGAACCATGTTTCATTCCTACTCCCACCTATTACCTAAAATATTGCCTATCTTTTGATACTATCAAAAATCTGAGTGATGGGTTTTTAAAAATTACATTTTTGTATTGCTCCGCAACTGATATGTGCTGTCCTTTTTTTCTTAATTATACATAAAGTAGCAAATGCATTACAGCACATCTGTTTTCATTCAGTGTCTTTATGGAGAAATTTGGTGGATCAGTAGAAAAATAAAGGACTGTAAGGTGGTACTTTCAAGTGCAACTGAGGGGGAAAAAAGTGTCTCCAGTGAAGCATCACCTACATCCGCTTTTCAGTCTGGTTTGATTCAGTAAGGTCCCCCTCTAAAACATACGTTGACATACATACATATACGTGCATTCTATTCTTTCTAATGTTTGTGGACAGTTTGCGAATAATTACATTTGTTAACATTTTTCAATAACTTGTGTAAGGCAAACATACTTTTTTCATCACGTCCTGTCACGGGCTTGAGCAAAACCTATTTTATTCTGCCTGCATTGCTAAAACAGAGCCAGTAAACAGGAAACCCAAGCATTTGTGCATCTTCTTCATTGAAAGACAGTACCACAATTAAAACATATCACTTCCAACATTCACACACTAAAAAAAAAATAAATAACATATTACAAACTAAATTCATATATTGATTTTCTTCTTCACTTTTTCTATCTTATCTGGCCAAGTTACAAACACAGCAGTACAAGATATGCTTTCATCCTTGCTTCTTACCGAATGCAAATTTAACTGGCAAACAACTACGCTTAATCTCAGAAGCAAGTTTGTTGTTTTCTTACAAACAGGGTTTTGTGTCTGGTGAGGATTTGAAACCGCACTGCACATACTGAAAGCAGTTTGATCTTGAGCAACAGATGTCATGTAAGCTTGGCCAAATCCGATTAGTGATCGCCTTGCATTTGATAATGGAATGAGAAAAAAGTGAATAAACCTTAAGACCAAAACAGTACAAAATCATTTCAAATATGAAATGAAAACTTCTCTTGTTGAGCAAAAATGTAAAAAGAGCCTTAGAGCTTGGACGGAACAAACAGAGCCACTTGGTGGCCAAAGCAACAGAGTGACTGCCTTATTCAATTAGAAGGAAAAACACTTTCTTTGATAAGTGTCCAGCTTTCATTTCATTAATACAGCGCTTTTCTGCTGTGCTGGACAGATTCAGATTACGACAGACAACAGTCAATCCTATTAAAACACTCTGCATAATCTGCTGTGAGCCAGCATGGATATCCATGCTATCCTCTCTTGTTCTCCCGTGCGCTGCATCCTGTCATCTGTCCTTGCATCACTTTGAGTGTGTGAGTGTGTATCCTTCTCTCCTTCATGCTGTCTCTCTCTTTTAACCCAACTACCATCAGATTTTGGGCTTGTCCACTTGCCTGTTGGCTTTTCGAAATATTGACTTGATCTCTTCTGTCACCATTTCCTGCCAGTTGTCTCTAAAAGATTCAAGGTGAAGTAAAAAAATAAAACAAAACAAACAAACAAACAAAAAAAAAACAGGAAAGATTTGCATTACATACTTATATAGAAAACACAACCAAGTGAGTGAGCGGAGGTGACAATAAAATGGTGACTAAAAGACTTATATGTTTTAGTAAATGGAGAAAAGGTTTAAAAAATAATGAGTAAAAGAAGCCAGTGAGATGTGTATCACTCAGTTACTCCAAATAATAAAATAATGAGCCCTCCATCATAACTCAAACATACAAATTGGCAACTCTATAGCAAATTATACAGTCATTACCAGACCATAGAAAGGCACTTGCCACATAGATGATCAAATCCAAAGTGAAGCAGTGTTGTCATGCATCAACAGCACACACTAATCACAAACAAAGACCAGCACCACGAAACAAAAAAGGCCAAAGCAACCTTAACAGAACACAGCATTACATCAGGCCACACACACGGCACTACCTCCGTGCCTCTGAGTCAAGGAATCAGGCCTTTTTCTCAGCTTTTTTTCTCTTGTATTCAGCAATCTCTGCAGCACTCAGACCATGGTTGTCTTCCCTGAGATACAGACATTAGAGCATCGACTCATTTAGGAGACTGAATCTGATAGGTTCACATTTGGTGCATAACACCCCCGTGTAAGAACAGCTGTGATCACTCAAATGGACAGAATTACATCACTGTTTGTTGTTTTATTGCTTTATTGGGTTGTAAACAAATTTTGTAACGACTTACCCTGGCTTGATCTCTGGGGGCTTTGGCAAAGGTTTTGTGAAGTTTGTTTTCCCAACAAGCCAGTATGTCTCTTCAATGCCTTTACCCTATGGGGAAAAATCATTAATTCATTTTAAAGTGACTAAAGTGTTAGTCCATGTATGTTCATGAGAACTGTCACTTAAACTTAAAAATAAGGCTGTCGAATCCATACCTTAAGCTCTGTCTTTCCCCTAACTTCAATCTGGTAGCCGTCATTCAAAGAACGAAGGATCTTCACTGTGCTCATATTAACATGAATTCTATAAGCTGGAAAGCAATACACCCATTTTTTTAAACATATTTTTTTCTAACCAGCAGCAACCTAAGTGGACTGAAAAGAACTGACGAGAACAGAGCAGAATAGAGTACTATTCTCCCAGCAGAACAATAGTCACAGAGGAAAGACACTCACGCAGCCCGGTGGATTCCATGCGAGAGGCGGTGTTGACTGTGTCCCCAAAAAGGCAATATCTAGGCATGGTTAAGCCCACCACTCCAGCAACACAAGGTCCTGAGCACACATGGTACACAAAACTTAGCCCCTGGAAAAATGTGTCTATGGAGCTAAGAAAAAAAAAACCTCTAGTATCAATCTATATTACTAAGCCAAGGTTGCAACTGTATGTTATTGTAAATGTAATAAGACAGATAAGAGATAATAGTTTTTTTAATCTAGTATTTTAATAAGTGAGTACATGTATCAAAAAATAAATGTATAAACTAGGTGGAAATTACTTTGTGTATCACATCTTAAACTTGGGCATGAACATCCAACCAGGGCTGTTTAAATGAGGCCCCACCAGGACCAGGTCTTACCTGAGTGAATGCCTATCCGTATCCTGACCGGAACCTCTGGCATATGCCGCATCTGGAACGTACCCACAGCACTAAGGATATTCAGGGACATGTTGGCAATCTCGGCCGCATGCTTATTGCCGTTCCTCTTCGGAAGTCCAGAAGCCACCATATAGGCGTCACCGATGGTCTCCACCTATGGTAACGACAAAGGGTTTTGCCCCAGTGTTACATTTTTACAGTGAATGTTAGTCACAGTTAAAGCCATATAGGCCTACCTTGAGTTAGACATTTACCTTATACACATCGTGGCTGCAGAGTACAGCATCGAACAGTGTGTAGAGATCATTGAGCAGGTCTACCACCTCGATAGGGTCACTAAGTGAGGAAATGGTGGTGAAACCAACAATATCACTGAAGTAGATGGTGACCTGGTCAAAATACTCTGGCTCCACTGTAGCACCTGTTTTCAGGGCCTCTGCTACAGACCTGGGATTCAACACACAATTAAACAACATCACAACTGCTTTTACATTAAGTCATCATCCAGTCTGATAATAGCCGCACTAAGAAAAAAGGTAAAAAAAAAACAAAACAAAACTTTAAACATGAGTGTTCGAGCAGCTGTGTACTCACGGAGGCAACATCTCAGACAGCAGTTTCTCTGTTCTCTGTTTCTCCACCTCCAGCTCCTCCGTCCTCTCCCTGATTAGGTCCTCCAGGTTGGAGGAGTACTGCTCCAGCATTCTTAGCATGGAGTCAATGATGTTGGTCTTCTTGCCTTTGTTGATGAGTTTGAACTGAAACAGATTATAACTGCATTCTAGTCAATCATACACACACTTCTATGAGAAAAAATTAAACTTAATCACTCAAAGAGCACTGTGTACTGTACCTCTGGTTTGAATGATATGTCTTTTAAATATAAAGCATTTGAACAATTATGAAGACAACACACTCAAGACACACAGAGTTTTACTCATGTCTGTTCCTAAATACTGGGGTCAAAAAAAAAATGAAGATCTTGCTCATGGGAATGAGGTTTAGTATTTTGAGTAATACAAATTCACACCCACAATCAGTTTACAGAGCTATTGTCCACTGCCAGCAGTAAAAAAAAAAGAAAAAGTTCATCTGCGTTTCAGAAAGGTGTGTCACACTGCAGTGTATGAATACACCCTGTAGAATGGAGGAAAGAGTGTACCTGATCGAAGATCTCATCAAATGTGGGCCGCCGGTCAGGCAGTTCACTCCAACACTGTTTCATCAGCTGAATGCACTCCAGTGGAGCTTGGTCAGGGGCTACAGTAGGCCTGCACATGGGTGGAGGTTTCTTGACCTTCCTAATGATCTCTGTTTGGACAAAGATGAAACATATTCCCTAGTATCGTCTTCCGCCTGACTGACCATCAGGAGTGGTATGGTTTTCAAAGCTTAGCTGTGCATTACTGGTAGAAACACTGGCATTTTTATACTAATATCAACTTATTAACCACTAAGTGCTGCTAAAACAGTCTACAACACAATGTTAGTGACATAATATGAAACCTATATCCTATGGGAAGCTAAATGTAAAATGTACATGTAAAAATACTTAAAAAAAAAAAAAATTTCATAAGGCCCTGAGAGATATTCATTCATTCTCTTCGACCAACCTTCGGGAGACAAGCCAAGCATGCAGTACGGAGCTCCACGAACCACCACTTCCTGGAGTATGATGGAAAAACTGTACACATCTCCTTTAAACGTCCCTCTCCTTGTGTCTGGATCTCTGAGAAGCTCTGGTGCCGTCCAAAATAGATCTGAGGAACAAAGGCTTACATTAGCATGGGTCCCAACTGTGCAGGAACCAGCAATCATCTTGCTGGATGGACAAGACGATCAACATTGAATATGAAAGTCACAGACGTCAGTGTTGTACCTTCTGGAGGAGGCTCAGTCTTTGGAGCTTTCTGGGACTCAAGGAGTTCATTGAAACCATAGTCTGTGATCTTGAGGACAAAACGACCATCGACCACACAGTTGTGAGATTTGAGTCGTCCATGAGGGAAATCACGGTGGTGAAGGTACTTCATTCCCTATTTCACAGACAGAACACTCTGTTTAATTAACAGCCTTGGAAACAGAAACATCTAGACACATCTAGAAGTGCCATCAAAACAAATCTAGTCTTTTCCAATATTTCGCAATAATCCTGTTATAAACTGAAAATTTTAAAACTTTTTTAACCCTTTTCTGGCTTGTTGTTTGTTTTAACTGGGTTTTCAGTCATACATTTGTATATTTTGTGTTATAAATATTTGTATGTATAACACACCTTAATGAGGTCCAGAACCAGGGAGGATTTAAACATCCAGTCCAACTTGACATCATCATTCCGCAGGAGATCATACAGACTGCCTCGAGAACAGTACTCCGTAACCACAGCGAACATGTCGCAGTCAGCAAAGAATCCCAGGAACGGGTTAACATTCTCATTCCTTAGGTCCTTCATCTGTACATGAGAGAATACACAGAGCCAAAGTTATACAAAATGCCATCTCAAAACTGTAAGGCACTGTAGTGAGAGAGAGAGAGAGACAGAGAAATTCAGAGAGCGACAGAGAGAGGGACTCATTACCTTTGTAAATATCTTTGTGGTACTCTGTTTGACTTCCTTGAACTGGCCCTCCTCGAACTTTTTCAACCACACCCAGTCACCCTTTAAACAACATGATATACACATTGCCTTTTTTACTTTCAAAGCTTTTTGACTTTCAAAGACTCAGTATAACAATATTCAAACTGTTAATTACAGTTCTTAGAGACAGGAGTGCAAAATGAATCCTACCTCATAGACAGCAACATTTGAGTTTTCGTGAGTCGCTGTTGCCATGCTGACAACAGAGTGAGAGCGATCCGTCGATTTTACACTCTTATCCTCGATAATGCTTTTCGACTCACTCAGGTCTTCTAATGTGATCTTCTAAAAACACACACGCACATACACGGACATACACACACACACACGCATGCACACACACACACACGCACACACATACACATCCACACATATGCAACAACAGCAATGGCTACTCAGCATATTAATAAAATATTTTCCAATCTCATGGTAAATGACAGCGTTTGACCAGATGAGCTTTACCCTCTTGCTGAGCTGTGGGTTGATGAAGGTGAGGTCCTCCAGAGTGAGCAGGATTCGGTTGGGTCCTTTGACCAACTGGATCTGCTGAATTCGCCGCCTGTATAAATCAGACACACACACACACACACACAAACACGCACACAAGCACACACACACGCACACACATTAATACATTGACAAAATCAAGAAGGGTTACTTTAGGAGGAGAAAAATGATTCCCAAGATACAGTACCGTCAGACAGAGTTACCTTATGAACAAGGTAAGGACAATTCCACAGATAGCAAGAATGAAGACAACCACAAACACCACGATCACATAGGTTATCTCAATTCCTGTGGGAGATTAAAGATCAGTAGATTAGCAATGCACTTGATTCCCTCACATGAGAATTACATAACCTTAGAAATCTAAAGTTGGCCCTTTATTTATGTCTAATTTCATTGACCATCCAGATTTTAACTTCACGCAGTGATAATATTAAAGTGATTTTCATCTGTTTATCATCAACTCATTAGAACTATTTGTTTATTAGGCACACAGATACACTAATTAGATGTTTCCTAACACCAACATTAACAGTGCTTGGTTTATGTATTCCAACATCTACCAAATTAGATCCTTAAAAACGAAATCATTAGGTCTTAAAAACAAAAACCACAGTCTATCACTGACGATGATGTGATCAACTTAATGACTTGTCATCAGAAGTCCTTCAAGACAGAATATATAGTTTTCATGAGGTCTCCTCACAGTACCTCCAGTGCATATGGCACTGCGGTCAAACCAGCAGCTGGGATCAGCAGAGGGAGGAGAATCTCCTGGAAAGTGAATGAAATTCCCGGTGAATCGGATCATGTCCATGCCCAGGTCCACCACGTAGCAGGGGTAGAGCTTATTGTCCCATCCATCCGTGTCCAGGATCATGTAATTGGTCTGGCCATCTCCCTGACTGTCTATTCTGATCTTCTGGTTGAATCCAGTGAAAGTCATATTCTTGGCAAAGAAAGCCAAGTTGGTCCCAGACAGCCACTGGCCTGCCCTCCTAGCATTGTGAATGGATTTTGCTATGAGGTACAGCCCATTGTAGATCGTTCCAAAGAGTGGAGAAACCTACAGTTCAGTGAATAGATTGAGTATATTGTAATGGCCAGAGAGCAGCTCACTTTTTTTTATCAGAACTTGTATTATTGTTATTATTATTACTAGTGGTGGTGGTAAAAGTAGTAGTAATAGCGGTAGTAGTATTAATAGTATTAATAGTATTGACCCGCACTCAACCATAAAATCATTCTGTGATGTAATACTGCAAACAATTTAGAGCAATGTAAAGTCTTTACAGACAGAGAATAAAACATGAAGGACTTACAGCAGGTAGCATCATGCATTATGTCTGCAGCACTAAGCATTTTACAGCCAGCATTTTATGTTGTTACCTAATAGTTCAACTTGCCTTCACTATACAGTTTGCTTGCTTGGTGCTTGTTAGTTTGTTACTTAGTCAGTTAGTTTGCAAGTTTCCTAGTAAATTTACATCATCACTTAAGGCATATTTAAACACAGCAATACACAGTAACAATAGATTAGTCACTGAGCTACATACCTGCTGAGGTTCTTGTGGTACCGACAGCTGGTTCAGACGCTTGGCCATGTTAAAGGCCTCGTTGAAGGACATGAGATCTGACTCCATGGTGATGGTAAGGACGGAGTCATAGGCCTGCTGCAACTTGGTGTTGTTCTGCAGGATGAAGTAGGAGGTGTTGGTGTAGGGGAGGCTGTAGAGCAGCGTGTCGTACGGAACAAACACATAGCGGCCGGCCGTCAGGCCCATCTCATGGGCCTTCAGCAGGAAACTCATCTGCTGCTCTCCACCAATCAGGACAGAGTGCATGCACATAATGATGACTGCGCACACAGAGAACAGACATGTTAATAAAGTCAGGGACTGGCTACTGCTTCGGTGACCTATTCATCATGTGGTCACTGTGATAAAACAGTGAAGAGAGAATCTTCATCACTTACTAAATTACTCTGACCAGGTTTTACTGCTCTGTCAGATCTTGCCTGTCCAAGTCCAAATAAAACAGAACATTAATGTTGCGCTAGAATAGTACCACTTTCCCTTCCCTAAGCACTCCCTCAACATCCACGGCTGAAGTGCCCTTGAGCAAGGCATTTAACCCCCAACTGCTCCCCGGGCGCGGTACTGTGACTGCCCACTGCTCCTGCTCCTAGAGTGTGTGCACTCACTGCTCCTAGTGCGCGTGTATAGGAAGCATCAAATGCAAAGGTTGTATTCCACTGCTGACTATTCCTAGTGTATGTGTGTTTGTGTGTGTGTGACAAATAAAAAACTAAGAACAGTATTTACAAGATTTATGCACTTAGCAATCAGTTATGGCTTTGTCAAACTGTTTCCTGTCTTGAGTGGACATTGCTCAAGGTCCTTTACAGCGCATATAACTAACAGTTACTCAGCAAATTGTAATCTATGATTTCACTGGCATTAATCTCCTTTGGCAGACATTGATCAGGTGAGATTTAACAAGGAGTGAGAGGATTTATGTAATGTTTCCTGGAGACAGCTTTTAAATAAATTACATCAAAAAAAAAAAACCTGTTCGCCACAAGTATCAGGATGCTTTAAATTACTGTGCTGATTTTGAAAACTTGTCACAAGGAGAATTTGCCTCTATCTCATTCTTGCACACCCTGGAGCCATGAAAGTGTATTGTAAGGGCATTGTGGGAAACTGAGTAATTAAATTATTTCATATTGACTCTTGTTTAGATTTAGACTGATGGGTGTGCTACCTTTTATGTCCCCTGCGCTTTGAATTCTCTTCATTGTGTTCTCCATCTCGGTGTCATTAACTCCTATGGACGTAACGATGCCAACAGGAAGTCCCTGGCTCCTCAGGGAGTTGGCCACTTTGCCAGCGGTGTCAATCCATAAGTCTTCATTGGAGGAAACTATGCCAATGTTGGCCCATCTGAAGTATTTCAGCACGCTGAACAGAACCCGTGTAGGGGAGGGCAAAGTCCGTGCAAAGGTAGGGTAGCCCTGGATACGGTCCAGCTCATAATTAATGCAAGCCCAAGAAAATATGGCTTTGTCCCAGTTCTTGCCCAGCAGTGAGGCTGCATTGCAGTATCCTGGATTTGTGGGGCCCACGAAAGCGTCGACTAATTTCTCATAAGTGACAAACGTTGTCAAAGCCTTGGATGTTTCGCAAGGTTCTTGGAGAACTCTAAAGTCCATTTGGCACCCCAAGTCCAAACTGAAATCCTCATTTATCCTGCTAACCGCTAGCCTTGCAGCGACTGCGGGCAGGGCTTTTGAGAAGATAGGGTCACAGTTCCATGGTCCAAGAACACCCACTTTAAAAATTAAACATTGTACACAACATGGGAACATCAAAATCCCAAAAATGACCCATAAGGAAAAGTTATAGAATGGCAGCGTTGCAAGGCTGTGTCTGCTTCTTAAGGTTGGATAACAGGGATAGCTGGTCAACTCCCCTAGGCCACCTCCGTGCTGGGGAGAAATATGTTGCATTGTCCTCCTTCAGTATCCGTATTTGCAAACGGACACTATACCTTAGTCTTGAGATCCAAAACAGGAAACCTCCAAAGAAATGAGAAGTGTTTGTTATTACTCTAAGTTTTAAAAAGTTAAATGGTGATTTCACACAGCACATCTAGTGAACGCAAATTTATTATGTTTGACTGGCTTATTTTTACTTAAACGGACTAAACTCAACAGGCCCACACTACAATACAAAAGGACATTGTAATACCAGCTGTAGTGCTTTCATACCTCACGTTTAATATCTCTTGGCAAAATAAGATAATAAACATTACTGATACAAATTTTATTAATATCATAAAGGAAAAGTTAACACTTACCATTCTTTACATCAGCACTGTAGATTGAAGTTCAAAATTGTGAGGACGTATTCTTCTCTCTGTTGTCCTCAGTTGAACCAATCTGTTATACTAACCAGATCATCTGAAAACAAACAGAATAACTTCACGTCAATATTATATACATTTACACAGATCGTTTAGACGCAAGAACTATTCTGAACATAGATAAAATAAGGTAAAATGAAAACCTTGTCTCGTTGTCTGGTTAGTCTTCTTGTCGGATGAATCTAAGCTCCGTTGCGTCCTTACCGATGAGTCGACTTCAGCACCCTGGAGAGCTACTTAGTCCCTGTTTATCAATCCAGGTATTCTAAACACACACACAATTCTCACCCGAACACCTGAAATATTTACCTCCAATCACAAGATAAATGTGAGCCTTGCTTATTTCATAACAAAATACCAAATGGCTATTCCTTGAACGTCTCTTCATGGTAGTAGGTATCCTTTTTCCTCATAAGTTTTAAAAGTTATTTATCAACACATATTAAAATAGAAAGCGAAATAAATAAATATTTTTTTAAAGAATTATTTTTTTAATAGTTATCAGGCCCAGATCCCCATGTCCATTCAAACAAAATCCTTTCAAAGTGACCCATGGGTGAAACGTAACCGTTACTCCTGGACCTAATCCATTCTTGGTCTAGTACTATGTAAGAGGATTGTAGAGATGCGTGTGCGCCTCAGAAGCACTTAAACGACTGACAGGGCATTGAATAAAGTGATTTCAGGTGTATGATTCAGATTTTTATTGAGTCATTTTATCTATAGTAAGATTATTTTATCGTTACCCCGCTGAAGTCCTGATTTAATATTTCTTTCATCCCTAACGGACCGACGTTGTAGCTCATGCATTAATGTTGGTTACCCTTATACATCCGATTAGCAGACATCTGCATAAATTACATAACAGTTTTATTTGTCTATTTATTTTTATCTATTTATTAGGTTTAAACATACCGTGTAACCTATTTATGTGGAAGGGCAGATATGAATGCAAAAGATTTCTGTTTAAACAGTTTGTCTATATACCCAGAATCCCCCCGCCCTCCCAAATTTTTCCTTGATGCGAACCCAGATTGCTCGCACTTTCTGTGAGGAGACTACCTGGGTAACAGGCTATCATTTCGCCATGGAGACGGCTTAGAGCACGAGATTAGTGCTGTAATTGGAGAGAATGCTTTGCGTGGCACTGATAGGCTCCACAGTTCAATTGAATTTGTGCGTGTGTTGTGGGGATAATTAACGTTAACAAGGGGAGCTCCCTGGGATGGTCCCTGGAGTTCTCACCCATTTGTTTGCGTCAGTGCAATCCAGTGTTTTGATAACACACTGTAAAAACTCACCAAGCTCATTTAAACAAAGAGACCTAACAGGTGGGTCAACAACTGGGAGAAAAGGTATAAGCCTATACACAAGGAGATTTTTTGAGACTGTGATAACTTTAATATTTGGTTATGTTTCCATTCTACAAAGAATATTTTGTCGGAGATAGAAGACATCATAAAGAAAGGAAGACTGAAGTATAATAAGAGTCTGACGGGGACAAATTCATGCATTGTAGTAACTGAACTGATGTTTTGGCTGATGTTTTATACTAACTTATAAATGCTCATAAAGTTGTCTAACAATGTGCGGTATAAAGTTCATCGTATGACCGTAAAAATCAGTTTAATGTCTGCCCTTTGATGATTTGGGGTTCAACACATGACATTGTTACAAACGCTAGGTTCATAAACAGTAACAACAACTTTATTTCCCTTTTTACCTTTACATCTGTGTGTGTGTGTGTGTGTGAGTGAGAGAGAGAGAGAGAGAGAGAGAGAGAGCGAGAGAGACAGACAGACAGACAGAGAAGAGGAATGAAAAGCGCTTCCCACATTGTGCTGACCCATATCCCGTAAGCCTCTGAGCCTCTTAAAAGTTACACCTTGACACCTCTGTCCTGCAACCCGAAATAGAGATTGAAACTGCAAACTCAGCAGCAACGAACCAAAGCACCTGGAGATGCAATACACATGCGCGCTCCCAAAGACACAAGTTACCGATCGTCATAAAAGAAACTTAAAGTAGATTTGGGGGAAAATCCATATTAACTGGATACTGTAGCTTGACTAAATGCGAGATAAGATCTGGTGATACCTTTTGTTATCCATTTGTATACTTATGTATGTGCAAATATGACATGTTTGTAATTTTTTCGACATAAATTGAGATTTCGCATTTAGTATTTACTGGCATTCACCTGCACTGCCATCTAGTGGCAAAAATAAGACAGGGACGCAGAGTACAATTTGGGAAGTTGGAGAGGAGGGGGCAGGGAGATTCTGCCATTTTCAGGCCATTGCAATTTTTTCCCTGACTATCTTCTTATTTCTACAGAATAAAATAGGACCCAGCTCTTCACTAATTTTATTTGTGGTATATTTAGAAAGTGTCCTTTCTCATACACATATTCTTTTTATTGAATCGTCTTCTTTAAATCCTTCTGTTTGAACAATTGAGTCTCCTACAAGAATGTGATGGAGGATGAGTTCAAATCTGTAAACATTTATTTATTTGTTAAGTGGTTGGTTGGTTTGTTGGCATCTGTTTGCATGTATGTTTTTACCAATTCATTCAGCAGTCTGACCCTATCTATTCACAGCACATACTATAATGAATGAACCTACTGATCACTTGGAGTTTCATGAGTTCATAGGGTAACAGCAGTTTTAAAATGCCACCGTTCTGTGTACAGCTATTTCACTTCTCAACCGCTCTATCGTTAAAGACTGAAAAATACAATATGAAGGATAGTTAGGAAAATTTCTCGGCAACAATCTGTTAATTACCTCTGGAACCATGCCAGAATAATAAGTAATGTGGTTCTCTGAATTATAAATTATCAATCACCTATATAAATTATATTTCTAATTCTCTGAATCACAGCAGTAAGAGGAATGCTGATGAATAGACTGTGCCTCCTGCTGAGTACACTCATAAAACAAATTAATAATGTTTACCATATTTCTCGTTTTTCCTTTCCCTTTGCTTCAGAATGCTAAGATGCATGACACAATACAGCAGTGACAACAGACCCAATATCTAGCAAATATTAGTTTACACTTCTAATTTCTGCTCATAGAATAAAATAATAGAAGAAATACATTACAAATGTGATCCTGGCTCAAGCTGGTCTAGTCTCCGTGTCTTGTAAATTTTCTTTCAGATGATTCAGTTAATTGATTTATGCTTTGAATAGTGCTAAACACGTTGAATAGTGGACACTGTAACTAACAATGGCTTTGTGTGAAATTCATTTAAAGACCATCGAACTCCTCTGACGGTCTGCAGTACCACCTATAAATGTGATTCACAAAGGAGTGACACGATAAATACTGAATAAATATAATATAAATGATATAAATAAATAAATGTGTGTGTGTGTGTGTGTATATATATATATATATATATATATATATATATATATATATATATATATATATATCCGTTGAGTGGTCCACCCAGTTTATTTATTTCACGCTACAACCTATTGCTTCTTTGTGGTCCCATCTTGGCCACTAGAGCGCGCACACGTGAATTCTAAAAGTCACCGCACAAAATCTAGACGTGTATGGGTGCGGATTACGAGCAAAACTAGTGTGGTGTGCGTCTTTTCGCTGTCTGGACGTTTCACATTCCCGTCCAGGACAGTTACAAGAGTTTTGTGGCTCGGATTCACATGGCGCATTTACAAATTCAAGAAAAGAGCACTGAAGTGGCAAAACTTTGAACGGATATGACTCTGAGAGCCGGAATCGACTAATGCAAGAGCTCCTTGCTTGGGAAGTGAACTGGGGTGACCAAAAGACGTGTCAACCGAAAAATCGAGGTAGATGGTAAGTTTGCCAAATGTTACGAAGCAGATTATGTGTGACACTTAGAATATAGGAGCTGTACTGTTTTTGATATCTGTACAAACGGATTGTCCGTGAGAAACCGCTAGCAATGCAAGTTTGTTCATCACAGAGTAAAGAAGCGTTTATGCACACGTAAAACACAACTGCCATAAAATACCCCGTATTTTAAACATTCTGTCTTTGCCCGGCGTTGAATATGAGAGTTAGGGGCGATTGAGGTAGTCACCCAAGAAGTTACAAAACTATTGAGGATGTGTGGGTTACTAGTTGACGTGAGAGATGTGATTGCGATATGATGCGGGTGCGTTGAATGTGATAGAACGCATGGCTCGCAAGGACTAGCTTTGGCCAACACGCACAGACACGTGAGGTATCATTACAATTGCACTATACCAAATAACTCTATAAAATTTAGAAGTGTCTGATGATCTCTCCAATCCACGTTGTTTCCTTACCCTCACTATGGTTTTTGTTTTCGTGTCTTGGCCACAAATTAAGTCTCTTTGAGCCTAAAGGTAGTAGCTGAGATGTGTTGACGGCACTTAAAAAACAAAAATAGCAAAGGCAGAAGAGTATTTTTGAGAGGAGAAAAAAAAAATTTCCCAGGCCAAACACTGGAAGGCACTGAGTTCAGCAATCAACATGTGTCTAAATAATTAGGGGGTAATCCCAACCGAGAGTGCCGTTGTTCCAGTACTAATCGCATTGTTGACTGGACGTGTAATATGATTTGACAGATGAGAAACCGCCTGACACTTGCATCAGTCAGCCACTACGAAAGGTAATTAAAAGTTTTCGTGGTATTCTCTTGTAGTTAAAAAATAATTCAGCTCACACCAGTGGAGTGAAAGTAATATTATAACCATTATTTTAAAGAGACTTAAGAACAAAGAGGATTTTTCACTATTAGTTTTACCGTGCTATCCTGTACATGAAACGGACACACTGATAAACACATAATCGTTATGTTTAATTTAACTTTAAGTAGCGTGAACGATCTCAAGCTTTTGTAAATTAGATTTTTTGATCTGATTTTTGTCCCCAAAGTATTTTTTTTTCTGAACAGCAATCAGCATTGCTTTGACAACCGCTAGCCTTGTTTAAAGAGACAGCTCTGATTATATACCACATTGCATTATATTTCCAAATGTTTCAAACCACAACCACAAGTGTGTGATAAAACGTATTTGCTCTGGTCCTCTACTCTTAAACAAAGTCTGTCCCTCACAGAAGCAACTACTTGGTCCCATTTGTGCCTCATAGAAGACTTTTGTTGAATAATGTTATTGTTATTTAGACTTCATAAATCAATTCACTGACCCTCTCTATGCGGTTAATCATTTGACCTGCTGTATGATTTACATACTAAAAACAATAGGTATCAGCAATGTTTGCTCTTTATTCTTTTAAGAAGTACAAGCCTACATTATACCTAACTCGTATTAAGGTGGTGCTTTCATGCAGCATTATTGGATTAGGATGTCTGCCGTCTGCTGATTAAATTGTTTGCAAGGTTTGTTCTCAGTTCTCTCAACAGCATGCAGTTCAATGCAAAACTGCTCTGAACTGTGGGAACAATTACAAAGTGACTGACAGACTGAATCTTTATAGTCACTTCTATGTTATGACTCCAGGGTGGAGCCAACTGTCATGGGCCAGCTGTTTAAGTACACATCCTTTTGTGTTGTACTTGGCTTCAGTCTCAAACTGGAGAACATTGCTTCAAATATTATGCTTATTTTACCGATCATTCATAGTTCTGGGAATGTAAAACCCAATCAAGCTGTGTGTGCTTACAGTAAAAGTCTTTACATACGAGCACCTCGAAGTGTGAGTCAAAATGTTGTGTTGTAGTCTGATTTAGGTAAAATAGTTATAATGTGACTGATGGTATAGTTTGTGTAATCAATGTGCCAGTGCAATTTAGGGATATGCTGCTTTTTCATGCATTTCACCTGCATGAAATCCCACCCGTTATTGACTGTGGATTTCCCAGCCAGTCTGTGTTACAGCAGACAGAGAAAATCTATAAGAGATTTTGGCAACTTTAAGAAATGAAATAACATTCCTGTGAAGTATGACCTAAATCTGCAAGAGCAAGTGGAGAGGAGGAAAAAAAGTGTGTGTGTGTGTGTGTGAGAGAGAGAGAGAGAGAGTGAATGAGTGAGTGAGTGAGAGAGTATGGAGGTCTTTTGTAAAGACCTTGGAAAATTAGGACTAGAAAATGACTACTAAGGGTTTTTAGGGGAAAAGAAATGTGGTCAAAATAGCAGTGTTTAACTGATAAGGATAATTAGCCCTCTGAATGGCAGCTTGTTAGAACACACAGCGTGACCCACAGACAATATGAGAAGAGGCTGAATAAAAGGATGTTGACAACACCTGGTTGGTTCATTCCTCCTCAGTAAGCAGATGTCTGAGAATAGATAGCGTGCTAGCAAGAGCAGCAAACAAATCTTGTCTGTAGGGAAAAAAAAGAGTTTCCACAGCAGTTCAGGTTATTGTTTTGATTGTCAGGCCGATATGTTCGCTGCAGAATAGATGTGGCGTGCAAACAAACAGACTTATACTGCCACAAGATAAGGCAAATTTTATAATTGCAAGGACAAGTCAACTTTTCACTCAGACAGACATTTTCCCACATATTTTGAGGGATTTGCTCAAGTAATGGAAATAATGAATAGTGGGTGTTGCGGATTTTGTTTGAAAGTCTGACGGAGGAAGTCAGAAGAGGGTGGAGACACTTAATATGCTCTGCTGGCACTTAGGGGAAAGTTCGCTTGTTGAACAATTTGTCGCCCGTTTTCACTTTCTCTTTATGACTCAGCAGCTATGAAAAGAGATCATTGAATCAACAGGCACAAAGGAGAAAACCAGCCTCTTCCCAAATCCATTTCTTTAGACTTCATACCCAAATGAGTGTAAAACATTCCCAAATTATAATGTTTAAAAATGCTGGCGTAACTGCCTGTTATGTGACTTGCTCTCTAAAAAGTATAATTTTTACGCCCTCACATATGAGAAAAAAAAAAGAAGAAGAAGAAAGACCAGTCAGACTTGAGCAGTGTGGTTAGCTTAGAAATCACTCAAAGTAAGTGAATGTCACAGAACAGCAGGGGGCAAAGAAACATTCTATTACCTCAGAACACCGGTTAATCAATCATTAGAGACCATGTACACATAACTAACTCACTACCGCATTATATAACTACAATGGTTATGTAAGGACAAAGCATTTACTAAAAGCCGCAGTGGATCAGCAGAAATGATAGCCCTGGTTTTAATGCAAGGGGGAGCTGCACCGTACAGCAGACAACTTTGTTCTGACTTTATCAAAAAAAAAAAATTTTCAGTCTTTGCTTATTCATGCTGATGCCTCTCATCAACCTTAAGTATATGTCAGTTATGCAACATGTGACTGCCACCCTTGCCATAGTCCAATGTGTCTAAGTGTCAGCGCCTATATTTGCGCTGGGAGAGAGTGGGGCAGCCAATAGCAGTTTAAGAGGTTTAAGTTCAGAGCGTTTACCTAAACAAAGGCCACAAGGTAGGCAGGTTTGCGAACAAAAGAGCCACTTGCCCGGAGGGAGCACTCAGTTTTTGACCAGATCCTTAGAAACGACCACTGCACTCCTCCACCTACGTCTCTCTGTCTGCTCTACAAGTATGTATTGAACACATTATGTCCTCTGCATTTTTCTGTTATTCTGTGTATCGAATTTATGTAATGAATTATGAGTGTGCAGTGACCTGCTGTCTGTAATTCATCCCAACTGAAAGGTATATATGGAGTATATATGTGGTATATATAGAGTGTAAGTAAAATATATATAGTCTGTATCTGCTTTTCTTATATCTAAATGTCACATATCTGTCTTTCTCAGAGTAGTGTTCTTTTAAACAATCTTTGATCTTTACTGTCATGAGCATTCATCTCTGTGATGAAAGCATACTGTTATGTAGTACACTGAGTTAATGGTTCTGTCTCAGTAATCTGTAGGGCAGTGTGGCAAGGAGAACCAGAAAATGCTTTAGACTCTGAGTACTTAGTTAAAATAAATTACTGTGGCTTCTTCGTGTTGTCAAAGCATCATAATCCGTAGGTGTCAAAGCAATTATCGCTTTCTTTGATCATTGTAATTACATTGTGAAGTCTCTGTGATATTAATTAAAAAAAAGAAGAAAGAAAGAAAGAAAACAGGTTTTGAAGCCTAGCATCTTTGTAACTATGAATGATAAAGTTAGTGTTATAATCAAAGGAGAAGACAAGGGGATTAGAGCTTTGATCAACAGAATTAGGTCAAAGCCTGTGGGAAACCATAGGAGATAAAAAAATATTAGTATTAGGGTTGGTAAGTTGCACTTGTATGAAAAGCCTTTAGGGTAGTTTGCTGTAATAGTGTGTTGACTCTAGGACCACATTTTAAAATAAATCCTGCAAAACATCCTTTATCAACAAAAGTCTTTTTTTTTTATAATGTTTTAACTTTACAGTGTGCTGTTCATTACAATGTTGTGTCTGTCGAGTCTAACGACATTTACCAGTTTACACATTCTGTATTTTGTCCCATTCATATTGACAAACACACACGGTAGGTGTGAAAGTATGTAACTTGTGACTTGGAGAAGTTTTCCTCGGTAGGCAAATGTGAACAGTCTTTTACAGAGATCATAGTCATCCAGTCATACATGTTTTACACTAGGAATCATGTTAATAGTGTGACCAATTTGGTCACAAGGATCTGAGGGTGTGCTCCAACTAAGCTTGACACTTTTAACTTCTAGGAAAACAGAGAGATACCAAGAATGCTTGATGTCACTTGAAATAGTACATAGTGTTTTGTTTTGCTTGACTGAATGTTTTTCTTCTCTTATTTGTATGTTTGTAGAACACCATGGCTGCCTTGCTGTATCTAAGCGTGTCCCTGCTGCTGGAACCAGTGGTTGCTGGTGGGGTGAAGAACTGCCATCCTCAGTGCCGCTGTGAGGTTGAGAGTTTTGGCCTGTTTGATAGCTTCAGCCTGACGAAAGTGGACTGCAGCCGCATGGGGCCTGGAACAGCCCCAGTGCCCATCCCCTTAGATACCTCTTACCTGGACCTGTCATTCAACTCCATTGGCTCCATCACGGACTCCATGCTCTCGGGTCCTGGCTACACCACTTTAGTCAGCCTGGACCTCAGCAATAACGACATCTCGCGAGTGAGCTCCCATGCTTTCTCCAAGCTGCGCTATCTCGAGACCCTTGACCTCAGTCACAACTCCCTGGACAGCCTTCCTAATGGCTGTTTTTCAGGCCTCCCCCTGGTAGAGGTGGATCTTGGTGACAACAGCTTTCAGGAGTTCAACCTAGACATGTTCACCACCAGAGGCCAGGAAACGCCCATCAGCGTTGACTTGTCCAATAACATGTTGACTGTTGTCACCAGGAACTCGCAGAGTCAACACCTGTACATAAAGACCCTAGTCCTAGCCAGTAACAGGCTAACGACGGTGCCAGATCTTGCAGGCATTCCCTTGCAATACCTGAACCTCGACGGGAATCCAATTTCACAAATCGAGGAAGGGGCTTTCGAGGACATGAAAGACTTGGTTTATCTGTCCCTCAGCAGCATTCCACAGCTGTCAATCATCCAGCCTTACAGTTTCAGGGGCCTGAGGAGCCTACAGGTTCTGGACCTGTCAAATAACAGCCAGCTCAAGTCGCTGAGTCCAGATGTGTTCGCCGGACTCCTCTCCTTACAGGAGCTCAATCTGTCCAAGTCCGCCATTACGCCGTTGCCCAATACTGTTCTGAATCACATGCCAAACATTAAGAGTATAACTCTGGGGCCAAACATGCATTGCTGGAAAACACACAAACAAGGGCAGTTCCACAGACAAATAGGCGAAGCCAAAGTCAACGACATCCTTACCTGTAGTGTTGCAGGTCTCATTTTGTGATAACCCAGTGGCCTTAGCAGACTAATGCTCAGTTTCTCATCTCTAGTGCCTTATTTACCTTAAGCCAATGATTTTTGTATTCCTACCAAACTTGATATATTTTTTTTATGAAATGTTGTTTCTTTTACTTTCTGAAAAGATGGCATGTTTTTTGCACACATTATTACAAAGTAATGTCCATGAGTCAATCCATGTACATATACATTGTATGCATTATATGTCTATGGTACATAATGCATTATATGCCTATGGTACACTTTATCAACAGTTCAGTATTCATTTTTCACTCATTTTTCACTTCAATATTCATATGTATCAGGTGTCCAACAAACACCACTATACTATTCTGTGTTCACACTAACATTTTTTTTGCTGCTGTAGTGTGTGTGTGTGTGTGTGTGTGTGTGTGTGTGTGTGTGTGCGCGTGCCCGCCAAATATCACAGATGCACCCTTTTCCTCATAGCAACTCTAGTAACACAATATATTAGCAGAAAATCAAGACCTCTGCTGTGAAGCTTCGGGCTTAATAACTTTTTAAAAAAAAAAAAAGATAATTGGATGAATTTATTAGTTTCAGTTGGGTTTCATGACAACACATTCCATGCACACATTACACATTATATTTCAATCAAACAGAATCTGTATCTTTCCGTGTGAATGTCCCTGAGTGACAAAAAATTAAACTTTCTGTGTCTAACTGGTCTCAGAATGTTGACCAGGAGTCCATGTGGTATTTTAGCGCACTTTCTGAAAAAGTTAATATTTTTTTTTAATAACATGAAGCATTTTGAGAATGAGTTTTGTCTATGCTGTATAGTGTTTTGTATGACTTTGTAGACAAACTGTACTGTACGTTAGAGAATAAATGACCATTCTCAGACTTCTTGTCTCTGTTTTGTGATTCTGTAACTTTACTGTTTCTGACAGTGGTCTTTTAATTATATTTTCAAATATATTTCCCCATTAGTATTTTTACATACTAGGGAACAGTGTGGTTCATGTTTTTGTCAGCGCTTCAAGAGTTTGAAAGCTTGCACATTTTTGTGAAATACATGGTCTTTGGCCGTATTGCATTTGTAACAGCAATTACTCCACTGCTCGTGCTTTCTCTGCATGGTCTGTCTTGTTAACCAAAACACCCATGGCCTGTTTATGAGAGAGACTCAGCATACGCCCTAGTTTAATCCTCAGAAGAGTTTGAATACACAAACATACAGACCATCAGCACAAGTGGACCTGCTTTCTGCCAAGAAAGGGTGTTGCTGTTGCGGGGCAGAGAGACAGAGCAGAGACAGACTGTTCAACGGCGCAGCATTCGCTCTACAGATGTGAGTTTGGAGCATTGTGGGTAGGAACGCAGGCCTTCTGGCCCCTGCTCCTCAGACACACTGAGCTCTCCCATATCGTCTCAGAGTCGCTGAATGATCGCCAATGCTCTGCTCTTTGAAATTCTAGAAGACTCTGGTGCCAAAGACACCCCCCAATTCACCCCAAATCCACGCCTTCCCCCATTCCACCTCTCCGTTTCTGTCCTGCAAAATCAGGCTTAGCTTTTTTTTTCTCTTTTCTTTTTTCCCCTTTTTGCCAGTGTTGCTTACTTTGATCGCATTTATTGCAATATGTTGGGCTGAAACATTAAGCAGTGCCAAAAAATTCACAAGCTGTAATGGAAAAACAAAAACAAGCAGATGTAAAACCAAACATTATATAATACAGTTTAGTTATATTTGTCATAATGCTGAGAAATGTCCTCCACTATTTTCTCAGTTGTATGGTGTGAATTCCCAGCGTTTTGGCCCATATCCAAAATCATACATCATCCGATACTATGTTTAAATTTTGGGGAATATTGAGTTATGTAGTGCAGATAAATTTGACTTGGAGTGTCAGATCAGACTTCCATCCAACAAAAGCAAAATTACTCAAACTCTTGCTCTTCAAACACACTCAGTTCTATGAAAAGTTTTTTTCAGTCTGACTTCTATGAAACGTCCTCTTGATAAATGTGGTGAGTCAGAGAGTAATATAAGCCTGGTTCTGTTTCACTGGGTGAGAGGCAACTTAGCCATGTGCAGCACTGGGGCTTTTATTGATAAAGCTCTGCGTAGTAGTTGACGTAACCGTAAGTTTATTACAATAGCGTGGCAAGGCGCATATATTATCACTAGGAAACATTTTGAATGAGATAAGATAAGGATCTGAGATAGCTTCAGATTGTGGAAATGTAATTAAACTTTCTATATTTAATCTGAGTGTTAGAATAAGATCGAGGGTGCGACCGCCATTATGAGTTTGCCCTATGACCGTCTGATTAATCCCTACTGAAAGGACACGAACGCTGTTGTCAGAGGATCTTCTGGGTTATCAAAATCAATGTTAAAGTCTCCGACAATTAGAGCTTTGTCTAAAGAAATAACGAGGTTTGAAATGAAATCTGCAAATTCACAAAGGAATTCAGAGTATGACCCAGGGGGTCTATAAATAATAATTAGTGTGATTACTGGGTAGACTTATTTTTGTGGTTACATATGTTATGCTTGTATAAAGAACTTCACATGCACTGAATTTGTGTACAGGTTTTTGTATGATGCCTAGATTATCATTATAAATAACTGCAACGCCTCCTCCTCTGCTAGTTAGACAAGGCTGCTGTATATAACTGTATCCAGGAGGACTAGCTTCATTTAATGCTACATACTCATTTGGTTTGATCCACGTTTCTGTTAAACACAGTACATTAAACTCCTGATCAGTAATGAATTCACTGACAATAAGCACTTTAGATGTAAGAGATCTAATATTTAACAGTCCTAGCTTTAGATCAGACTTCCATCCAACAAAAGCAAAATTACTCAAACTCTTGCTCTTCAAACACACTCAGTTCTGTGAAAAAAAAAAATTTCGGTCTGACTTCTATGAAACGTCCTCTTGATAAATGTGGTGAGTCAGAGAGTAACATAACTGGTTCTGTTTCACTGGGTGAGAGGCAACTTAGCCATGTGCAGCACTGAGGCATTGTTCACTGGGTTAGGCTGTGTTAACACAAGTTTTCTCATTGGCATGTTTCAGCTGTTTACCTTTTAAGGATAGGTCACAGTGTCTTACTGTCTTTGAAACTGAAATTAAACAGCAGTTACCGTGATTCACACACACAAACACACACACACACATACGTATCTGTCCTCGGTGATGAGTTGATGATGAAACAGGCAATGGTGAAATCCTTAAAAAATGTCCTTAAAAATTGGATATGTGTGGACATGTTCATATTGGTAACATTCAAATGAACAGATCAGATCCCGTGATCTCTTCAATTCTTCTGTGACGTCATGCAAGTTCTTTGTCACGGGGCAGGGTTCACGGGGTTAGAGTTAAGCACAGTTCAGTAGGTAGACTTTCAATCATTTTTTTCCCAGCACATCAAGATTCAAGTTTATTTAGAGTCCAATATCTCTATTTACAGTCTCAAAGGGCTTTACATACCACAACAATCAAAATCAAAACAGGACAGCACCCCCTGCCTTAATCCTCATGGCGGACAAGAAAAACTCCCCAAAAACCCAGAATGGACGAATGGGAAAATGAGAGAAATCTTGAGAAGGACCACAGAGAGAGGAGACCCTTCTTGGCCAGACAGGTGTGCAATAGGTGCCGACCCAGTGGACAATTACAATTTCAAGTAAATACAGAACACAAACAAAGGGGATGGCGATGCTGACAGGAGGCTGACAGGGGGATGAAGGATGGTAATACCAGGATGGATCGGTCCAGAGGGCAGGAGGAGTCAGGATCACTGGTATCTCAGGAGTAGCATGTGTGGCTCAACAGAGAGAGAGAGAGAGAGAGAGAGAGAGAGAGAGAGAGAGAGAGAGAGAGAGAGAGAGAGAGAGACATTGTTAGATATGTTCATTTCCACATAATGGTTAAGGGACAATGTACATTGTGTTCCAAGTGCAGGCAGGGACTCCAGCAAGACTAGCTATTACAGAATAGCTAAAAGGGAGAGCTAGAAGGTAATATGGACATGAGGGCACTCTGGGACACAAGGCGGCCACCCACTCCACCGTCAACAAACCTGAGTGAACGTGTTGGGGGGGGGGGGGGGCGACAGCATCCAAACATCCCAGTTCACCAAACACTCTATTCCCGAGAACCCTCCAAATCTGCTCCTTTACCTAGTAAAGAGCTGTTAGCAAAAGGCTTGGCTAAACAGATAAGTTTTCAGCCTTGACTTAAACATACAGATTGTGTTTGAGTCTCGAACACAAATTGTGAGTCTGTTCCATAACTGTGGGGCTCTGTAAGAGTAGGCTCTGCTCCCTGCTGTAGCCGTCACAATTTGTGGTACCAACAAAAGGCCTGCACCTTTTGATCCAAGTAGGCCTGGCGGATCATAAAAGACCAGGAGTTCGCTCAGGTACTGTGGCACAAGACCATTTAGTGCTTTATAGGTTAATAGTAAGACTTTATAATCAATGCGAGATTTGATTGGGAACCAGTGCAGTGTGGATAGGATAGGAGTGACGTGGTCATATCTTTTGGTTCTAGTAAGAACTCTGGCTGCTGCATTCTGGACTAACTACAGCTTATTTATACACCTATTAGAACATCCAGACAGTAGGGCATTACAATAGTCTAACCTAGAGGTGGTGAAAGCATGAACTAGTTTTTCAGCATCGTGAGATGACAATGCATTTCTTATCTTGTTAATATTTCTAAGATAAAAGAAGGCTATCCTGTTAATATTATCTACATGAGCTTCAAATGAAAGACTGGAGTCAATGATTACACCAAGGTCTTTACTGCTACACATGATGAAAAAGAAAGGTCAGCCAGAGTTACCACGTGATCAGAAAGCTTACTCCTAGCTGCACGTGGTCCTAGTACAAGTACTTCTGTCTTTTCAGAGTTAAGTAAGAGGATGTTAGTAAGCATCCAGTGCCTAATATCCTTTAGACATTCCTCGCTTTTATTAAGCTGGTGTCTCTCGTCTGGCTTCGCTGAGACATACATACCTCAGTATGTGTAGAGAAGTCACCATTTACATCAACAAACTGATAATGATCAGTTAAGTAAGACCTAAGCCATAAGAGGGCTGTTTCCTTAACTCCAACAACATTTTCTAGTCTATCAAGGAGAATAGTATGATCTACGGTGTCAAAGGCTGCACTAAGGTCAAGCAACACAACCAAGGAGACACAACCCTGATCCTAGGCCAGTAATAGGTCATTTACAACTTTAACCAGTGCTGTCTCTGTGCTATGATGAGGCCTAAATCCTGTCTGATACATTTCATGAATGTTGTTCCTATGTAGGTATGAGCATAACTGCTGTGCTACAGCCTTTTCTAGGATCTTGGAGATAAAGGGGAGGTTTGATATTGGCCTATAGTTGGACAACAAACAGGGGTCAAGGTCAGGTTTTTTAATTAGGGGTTTGATAACTGCTAGTTTAAAGGATTTAGGTACATAGCCAGTGCTACGGGAGGAATTGATTATTTTTAGAAGAGGTTCGATGACTACTGGTAGTACCTGTTTGAGGAAACGTGTAGGTAAGGGATCTAATACACAAGTTGGTGATTTTGATGAAGAAATTAGTGAGGTTTATTTGGCCGCTTGAAGGGGAGTAAAACATTCTAATCACTGATCTGATTTAGTTATATTGTTATCTACAGTGTTAGTTATCAAATTATCTGGTTTTAAATTTATAGTCTGAATTTTTTGCCTGATATTTTCAATTTTGCCACTGAAAAACTTCATGAAGTCGTCACCACTGTATATTGACAGTGTACATTTTTCCAAGGTGCTCTTATTCTCAGTTAGTTTCGATACAATATTAAATAAGAATCCAGGATTGTTTTTGTTAACTTCTATTAGGGTGGAAAGATACCTTGATCTGAGCTTTTCTATAGCTCAGGAGGCTCTCCTTCCATGCTAACTGGAATACTACTTATTTAGTTGGGCATCATTTACGTTCTAATTTTCAAGTGGTAAGTTTTAAGGCGCGTGTGTGCTCATTATATCAGGGAGCTAGTTTTTTCTCTCTAATTATTTTCCTTTTAAGTGGGGCCACATTATCTAAGATGTTGCAGAACGCTGACTCTAAGCACTCAGTTGCCTGATCAAGGTCTGTGGGTGTGACAGTGATCCAATAAAAGTTGATAACTCTGGGAGATTATTGATAAAGTTCTGCGTAGTAGTTGACGTAAACGTATGTTTATTCCAATAGAGTCATGAGGTGCATATATCACTAAGAAACATTTTGAATGAGATAAGATAAGGATCTGAGATAGCTTCAGATTGTGGAAATGTAATTACACTTTCTATATTTAATCCGGGTGTTAGAATAAGATTGAGGGTGCGACCGCCATTATGAGTTTGCCCTGTGACTGTCTGATTAATCCCTACTGAATGGACTAAATATCTAATTAAATAGCTAATTTCACGTGCCGTAAAATGGAATCTCCTATAACCAGAGCTCTTCAGGTTTCTCAGTGGCTCTTTCACTGAGGAGGGTAAACCTGTTTGACACGTGAAGCGGGGAGGGGTGTTTCTCCCGTGGGCTAGCCTTACTGTACGTTCACACTGAGAGCGGCGAGAGCGTCAAAATTCACTCAAGTCGCCCTGCCAACAACGCTATCGAACATTGTGGACGCTCTGACGTCGGTGAAATAGGCGGATACAAGTTCATTCAGAATGCTTGGTCATGCAAACCTGTAGGGGCTGAAAGGCAAACAAACGTGTAGACCAGGGGTGGGCAAATCCAGTCCTGGAGGGCCACGGTCCTGCTGTTTTTCTTGTCGACCAACTAAATACAGTCTCCGATTGGCTGAAGAGCATGCACACCTGTTTTCAAAGTGAAAATCAACAGGTAGCTAAGAGGTGAAAACAAAAACCAGCAGGACACCGGCCCTCCAGGACTGGATTTGCCCACCCCTGGTGTAGACTGATATATGCAGACTGACCACAAGTAGGGTATAAGTTAACTCTAAGTGAAATCTTTTAAATGTGAAGCTGAGAAATTGATCGATTAAGGAAAGAAATGAACAATTACAATGACAAGTTTGATAACAAAATAAACTAACGAAATAAACTAATTATAAGCCATTTGTGTGGTGTGACTTTTGCGGTGATGCTAAGTGCTAACATGCTAACAATGCTAAGTCAAATTTCAACATTTCAACCCGCAACGGCTATGATCACACTGTCCTCCGTTGTGCTGGGAACTAAATTACATGTTTGGTGGGAACAGAGGTTTACACGATTGTGTTCTCCAGAATTCTCTAGTGGGTAGGACTTCTAAATTCCGACTGGTTGCCGCCGAACTGCGTCATAGCTCATTACCATAAAGTTAACCGAACTTCAACTTTATTCTGATGCTTAAACCCCCCTCGCCGTGCCACTCTTCGCCGCTTAAAGACGCTGGATCACATAGAAAATGAATGACTTTCGGTCGCCTTGACGCTCTCGCGGCTCTTGGTGTGAACGTACAGTTAGCGCTAGCTTTGGCTTTGCACTTATGCCGCCGAGTCGTCACCCATTTGCCACGCTGTGAGGGCTCTAATGCCGGAGTCAGGGAGTTGCTAACTCTACCTGAGCCATCCAGATTTTCCTTTACAGGAACTAGGCTATTCTCACTCTCACTAAGCCTTTCTAGCATCTGGATGTGTGGCACACCCCCCCATTAATAGTAATTTTGTATCCCCATTTCTATTTTTTTTGTATCCCCACCAGGATTTTGTAGACCTTCTCTTTGTTGTTGCATTCTGATATTTTAGTTATTGCCTCTGTTTCATGCTGTGTTCAACTGTTTAAAATACGGGCAGTTTGGGTATAAGGGATTGTGAGTAAAGGGAATGAGAAATGTTTCGGTTCTTGAACACATACCCGTTGCTTAGGGTTACGGACAAGCGCACATGCGCTATACTTACCTGCTGGAGTAGTAGAATCCGTTGGAAAAAACTGTCGAGTGAGTAGAGTGCGAACGGGTGAGAGGAGATTGTTGGAAGAATATCGATTTATTGGACGTTACGGAATAAACGGAAAAACTTACCAAAAAACCAACACTTGTCCCGAGCATCATTTAGTCAAGTGTGTAACAGATGCGCATCTCTAATGCTACAATCTTCACCATCAGGGAGTTAACTAATGTACATTTAGCACAAACAAAGCTGTTACTAATGACGGAGGAAGAGTGGCTAAACATCCTGCACTTGACACACTGAACAAGCTGAGTATTTGCCATAGTGAGTGTTTGACGTACCTTTCTCGGAGATTTGATTGATATTAAATTAGGTGTTGGTATTTAAATTAGGCAGTTCACTCGTCGAGCAGCAGTAGAGTCGCACAGGAAAAAACACATTACAGTTCATTACTTTATCAGAAGATGTTGGTAGTCCTGATTATTTGCATAGAATTAAGCAGGCGATATGACAGAGAGGTTGTTCTAGTGGAGTGCTATTGAACAGCTCCCTCTCCATGTGTTATTTCAGGAATGACTATGTAAAGAATGCAGCAGTAGTAAAGAACTGCTCACAGTGATGTCTTTAATTTTTTTTTATCTGTTTGGTCTTTTAGGAAATGTGATCATCAAGTACATAAATTGTGAAAGGACTGGTATTTAAGTATTCCACCATGGCAAGCTGTCATTATGGACAACCGTAATTACACCAGTATCTTGGTCAACAGGTTATGAGGAAAGGATAGCAGTGAAAGAGCATCCTTCTTAGAAACATCCAGATTCAATAAACATGAGCTGTAAGTGTGTATGAAGTAGTGAGTTTAAGCCTACTCGTTTTTCACTATTTATGGTAAATTGTCCTTACAGATTTTTGTCTGAGGGCGGCACGGTGGCCCAGTGGGTAGTGCTGTCGCCTCACAGCAAGAAGGTCTCGGCTTCGATTCCCAGCCGGGCGGCCAGGGTCCTTTCTGTGTGGAGTTTGCATGTTCTCCCCATGTCTGTGTGGGTTTCCTCCGGGAGCTCCGGTTTTCTCCCACAGTCCAAAGACATGCAGATTAGGTGAATTGGAGACACTAAATTGCCCCAATGTGTGTGTGAGTGTGTTTGTCTGTGTGTCTGCCCTGCGATGAACTGGCGACCTGTCCAGGGTGTTTCCCCGCCTTTCGCCCTATGAGCGCTGGGATAGGCTCCAGCACCCCCCGCGACCCTAATCAGGATAAGCGGCTTAGATAATGAGTAAGATTTTTGTCCAGGACTAGATGCTTGTCTTTGTTTGTTTGGTTTTTTGTTTGTTTGGATGGGGCTGTTTTGATTAATTTTGTTTTAAGAACTTGACATTATCATACCTGGTCTGTCTGAAACAAAGGCTTTTAGGAGGTTAATTATTACATTGCTATTGTTATGGGTTAAAACAGAAGAACATTTTAGTTCCACTGATACACTCACTCTTCCCATAACACTGTAGAGATAAGACAGACAACAGCCACTAGAGTGTCACCCACCCTCGCAATGACACACATGCACTTGTACAAAATTGTAAATGCATATTAGCATCTTACGTTAATATTCATTCAATGTTATTAAAAAGACCGTAATTCTTAAAAGTGCCTGTTGAAAGATTTGACACGAGTACAGTGCGACTTGCCCAAACAAACATAGACGATAATGTTAAAAAGCTTTCATTTCATCCTGTTCCTTACTGTCACAGTTGTTAAATGGTGAATTCTAAACACAATATGACATAAAATAGAAACTTCATATTATGTCCACGGAGATCAGTCCAGCACACTCAGCACTGCCTCCCATTCATCTTTGTCATTTGCATCTGTCAGGAAAAGAGCTCTGTTTTCACGGGTTTACACAATAGATGCCGTCTCGTGGTGTCACAAATTGCGGGCAAAGAGAGCCATTATGTTCAGGATCTCGCACAAGAATGTGTCCTCACAAGTGCAAGCTTTAAAACTGGTTTAGCGTCAAATGTCACACAAAACGCTATTTGGAAGAAGAAGAAAAAAAAAAACACGTTTAGCAAGCTCGCATGTGCAGTGTCAACAAATGATTCTGATTTGGCTTGGTTGTTTTGCGATCCATTCTTCTAAATTTCACTGTTCTGAACATTTTGACTGTAGGGTAGCAATTAAGGGGTTGTACTCGGCGATTAACTGAGACAGTTGCTCTAGAGCAAGGCTAAGGTGAACATTCTGAGAATTCAGACAAAGGTACATCAGTAGGTGAAGAGTGGTGGCACTTTGCCCGAACCGCCGTCAACGTCGGGACTTTTCAACCTCTGTCACTCTGACAACGACTTATCTGACTGTACACAGCAAAAGGTCATATGAGTTTATTTTTTATTTAACTGTGCTTTATAAGGCAGGAACAGCTAAAAAAAAATAATAATAATTTTTGAATAAGGAGAAGCTCCCCTTGAGTCTGTCAGTTCCTCATTTTAATAGAGAACTAAAACTGGGCTTGGCTTTGATGTGTCTTATTTTATTTTGCATCCGTGGTAAAATGCAGTCTATCTGAAGTTCTGATCGTGAACAGCCTTGAATTATCTAATAGGCAGTTACAAATGCAAACAGAGACAAAGGTCAGAACAAGACACGAATATTGTGTCGGTGAAAGCACACTAGCGAATACAAATACAAGTGCAAGTGCAAATGCAAATGCGAACAGGGCAAATTGTAATGGACTGAGTAACACTGTGGTAAATTAACTAACGATTACTGACTACTGAGTCAATAACTTGAGTCAGTGTCCAATATAGCACCATTTTGATTCAGTCTTTTCTGTGAATGAACAAGTTTGTCTAAAATGTGTTTTCTTGTTACTGAATATATGTTTTGCTACTCAGAATACATTTGTGATATTCAAGATAATGCAGCGCCCTGGAGAAGGATTTCAGAAACAGGCTTGTCGGCCAGAGAGAGTGTAGAGTTGCTATTGAAAACTGCAGGTTGAACACATGCCTGATAGGTAATCTGATCACAGTACTTGTCTGAATCCCGGGGTGACAAACAGGCTTTCAAAAGGTTACATTTCAGTCTGCTCTGCAAAGTAGGGCATCCTATTCATGAGCTTTTTAAAACAACTGTAACAGGCTTTCAGTGTAAAATGACATACTTGTACAGTAATATCTTTGAATGCGTTTCTCTCATAGTGCATTGCTCTCTCATAGTGCATTGTTCTTGAATAACGCGCAGTGTTAAATGTGTTGTGTGTGAAATATTGTCAGACTGGCTCTGTCTGTATAAGACAAGAAACGGGGAATGTAAAGGAGTGAATATGTTATGGTATTCCTCATGTCCTTCTTTAGCACTAGGTGATTGTACCGGTGGATTCAGCTGAGATGATGTTTGTAACCAGCTCTATTGACATTAACTAATGTCTTACGCTTGTCCTCACAGCAAAAACAAAGTGTTAGAGATTTAAAAAGAGCCCTTCTGACCTTTTTCTTTCTACTAAAATATTTAGTGCTTTTGCTGGAAAATTGTATGTCACACAAATTTCTGTGCAAGAATGAACTGATCAGTCCATGTTGTGAGTCTAGAGGTAAACTACAGTTAATAAAAACACTTATAAAATTGTGGCAGAGCTCTCCTATCCTGAACACTTCTGATTGCCACAGAAACAAAGTAGACACTCCAAGTTCATTTCCTTTTCTGGTAATTCTCTGCATTGTGTGTGTGTGTGTGTGTCTTGGGCGTAGAAGATAAACCACAGGAATACCCTGGAATCATTCCAGACTGCATTACATTCAATCAGTAATTTCACTCTGCACCAAGGTTATTGAGCTTTTTTTCCTAGAGCCTTTGGTTTCAAACATTGGTTTCAAACACTTAAGCGATGTTATTTGTTTAATGCACCATTGGATGAATGAAGCAAGAGTACTGAGCTAATTTCAAAAATGCAATACTCACAAAAAGGTTCAGTGTGATGGATTTTGTATCATGCCCATGAAACAGCGAGTCAGCAGTAATTTTATGAACTTCACTGAAGATTTTAGAGCTAAATCAAGAGTTTTAAAATTTTATTAACTTGGTATTTGGCAGATGCACTATCCAGCTGGAGCAGACTGTTGCAAACACAGTCAGGCTATACATAGGGTCACACCAGGACAGCACATACAGGGAAAAAAAGGGGAAATCATTTGAATATGTTGCTTGTGCATTCACATACAACTGTATCAAGAACTCTAAGTATGTTATGTACTCACAAAATCACCACTGTCAAATCAAGTCTGATTTTACTCTCTGGAGAGAGTCGGACCATATTAACTCACTCACCCTAGAGCATTTACTGTTTTTATCTAAAGTGTGTGGCAGTCCAGCGTTCTGTGTTGATCAAGTATAATATTTACATGTGATTTACGAGTATAAATGTTGATGAAATTTTTGAAGGATTTTGTACTGTTTATAGCCTGGTATACTATATACTGCTTTTGACAGGATCATGCCTGGCCCCTGTGTTTTGTCAGAATTATTCTCTTCCTAAGGAAAACAGACACGTTCTGAGACTGTATGTGTCTAACTGTGCTAGTACATCTGTTTCTCATTAATGGATCCCCCACTCAAGTTACACACTGCAGGAAACAATACAAAACACGATCGAGCCCTTTGTGTGGTTTTCGCTCTTTTTACCCCTTTTTACTTTTTGCTCTCTCTCTCTCTCTCTCTCTCTCTCTCTCTCTCTCCACCCCCAGCTGAGCTGTCCTTTTTCAGCCCCAGCATATTCATTTCATACTGAAATTCACGTTACAATTTTATCTAACCATTCACTTTGCCTTTGTTCTACATACTGAGCATTTTCACTGTCATGTTCTCACACCAGGCTAAGTGATTAGAAGGTTCCCAGTTGCCTGACAAAACAGTAAATCGAAGACAAATGGGGCACATGAACAATAGGAAAGACAACAAGGTGAAAGACAGCTGCATCGTTAGCAAGTGAGCAACATCTTTGCACCAGAATAAAGAGTTTAGGTTAAATAAATCTGTTTGTGCAACAACAAGATCTGCTGCACAAGTTTGCTATTAAAGTTGTTAGTGAATGCTCTTTTTGGTTTTTTTTGCTTTTCTTTGTGCTGCTCAGAGGTAAAAGGAGGCCTGGGAAAAAGAAACCTCAAAGGGCCTTTCCCAGCAGTCAGCGTTGCAGACCTATCTCACATCTGTGACATAGTTCACAGGGAGTCCAGGGTAAGTCTTTAATTGCATCCACATGCTTGTGTTCACTCTATGGTCCAATGGATAACAAGCACCACAGGACATCAGAGTGCCCTCTCTGAGGTGACTTTCAGCCATTAATGAAAACCCAACAAACTAATGTCTCAACTCCTATCTGTTCTACAAGAACCTTCATAAAAAATCAGGGGATGCAGGGGAAGGCACATAATTTCCTTACAAACAGAGGTGAACACAAACAGAGCAGACGTGACCACAGTGGATATTATCGGCCCATCATATGTGTTAAGCATTGACCAGGTCGTCTGTTTTATCCTGACTACACAAACTCACGCTTTTAAAACTCCGATAATAATGGCAATATCACCAGTTTTATCCGTTTGTATATTAAACAGTAGTTGTCCTTACTCTCTGTACCAGTCAGCTGCAGACAGGGAGAAACCATTAACAGAATAACACAAGAAGATTCAGGAGAGATACCCATGGGACAGTGTGTTTGGCCTACAGAGGGCCACTACTCTAAAGATAGATAAATATATGTGTGTGTGTGTGTGTGTGTGTGTGTGTGTGTTAAAGATTACAACTCAGATAGATAGATAGATAGATAGATAGATAGATAGATAGATAGTCTGTGAAACCTCGTACAACTGGGCGAAAGATGCAATAGAAAAGCCTTATGTAAATGAATTATGAAGGGCCAGGTTCCACTGGCTTGCTAATGTTCTTTTTGAGATATACAGGTTATAGGTGAGGTAGAGGTAGACTACTAACATAGTTGATCTCAGGTTTTACATAATAAGAAACAGCAGCTTTGAGGACAGTACACAAGAGATAGAAAAATAAAGAGCGCAGATTTTGATACAGGGTGAAGTACATGTTAGCCTTTTGACCTGAAATGGTTTGCACAAAACTCCAGGGAAGGCTCTTTGTTCCTTATTAGTCCCTCCATAAAACAGCCATGGAGTTCTCAGCAGTGGCTTGCTTTTACATCAAGGTGATTCTCAAAGAGATGAAGCAGTTGATCTTTTTCCAGAGTAAGGCACCTCCCAGCAATAACCTGCAGCTGCACAGATCTACACGTGAGTTTATGCATCCACGTGATCCAACCTGTGTTTTTTGTTTGTTTGTTTGTTTGGTTTTTTCCTTTCATTTTTTTATTTTTCAATTTTGCCTCTTATAATATTTTCTATATAAGCAAGCCAAATTTAGCGTGTTTATCATGTAACTTAATTATTCCTGTAGGAACCTGATTAATTTTGTGTGATTTAATGTCATGAGAGAATTGGCTGCTCCAGACTGAGAGACACCATTCAAATACAGATAAACGCAATAATGCAGCTCTACTGCCTGGTTCCCAGACACAATTTACTGCAGCACCACCTTGAGGCTCAACACAGCTGTAGATAAATGATATATGTATCATTCATTCATTGTTATATTTGCATCCATTACTGAGAAGGTATATAAATATTTAGTCTGTCAAAGACTGCACACCAGTGAAAAAAATTCTACGAACCTTATGATCTAAAGAAACAGATTTTAATGTTTTTCTCACATTTTTCACAAGCAAAATTTAAAATAAAATCTGTTCAGTGTAGACATTACAGGTAATGCTAATCACAAACACATCTTTGTTTTTGTTTTTGTTTTACCATTAAAAATGCCGTAAATGTTGGTAGTTTTCTGCAATTCTGTGTTGGTGAGAGAATTTCTGATTTTGCTGCAGACACTGGGGTGTTTGAAAACAAGCAGGGGCCAGTCCATGACAAGACTTCCTGTTTTACTGCTTGTGGGCAATCCCCTGAAGGAACTCATACCATTTCAAAGTAACTGATAGAAGGCAGGATTCACATAAACATCCACTGACTGTATTTCTTAAGGTGTTTAACATAAAGTATGAAACACAGAAGAGTAAATGGAAATCAGAGGAGCCACATCAAGATGAGCTTTTGCATGAATGCTTACTGGAGCAGCCCTTTTTTTTCTCAAACTGAGGTCTGAAACCTCTCTCTCTCTCTCTCTCTCTCTCTCTCTCTCTCTCTCTCTCTCAGCAAACACTGAGAACAGCTCTTGTTTCCAAGCTCAAACAATGCCAAGCAGCGAGCCCTGGAAGCCTTAATACTGTTTGCTCTCTTCACTAAATCCTCAAAACCACCAATGTGTTTACACTGTGACCTGCATCAGATACTGAGTCATTCTCATGAACTCCTCAAATGGAGCCTCTGAGTAAGAGCTGACTGATCAGCATAATGAGTGATACCTGCCTGAAAACTGGGCATGTAGCTTGTTTTGTGTACATGTATCACCAATATCTGTGCCGAGGCATAAAATAAACAAAATTAAAAGCATGTCACTGAGAGGTTTCTCCAGTATTGACAGTAGTCTCCACAGGCTTGGAATGGAAAATCCACAGAGGAAACTCAGAGAATTCTCCAGAAAAGCTTACTGATCTCTGTCAGAGCACACTATTCATCTTAAAGATCTTGATCATGAAGTGTAAATTTAACTGAGTGGTAATCTATAACAAAACCCACAATTTATACCATTACTAGTAAAGATCAAAGACGAAGGTAGGAAAAATAAATTGAATAAATTGAAATTTATTTTATTTTGCTTTTCATAACAATGGCATTAAGTAATAATTAAACCAGTCAAAATTAATTAAATTAACAGAGGAAATGTCTCAGATATTAGTTCTCATCCAGGAGAACTCAGAGCTCAGCCTTTTTTCAGGCTTCATAGTTAATTGTTTTATTATTTATCATCTATGCATCAGCAGAAATCCACAGCTGTATGGTGTGTATACTCCAGGACCAAGGCAACTGAATAATCAGCTGATCTCTTAAGAGAAAGACAAACACCTGTGCTCGAGGGCACTTTCTCTTCCCTCTCATGGTGAGAAGTTAGCAGTACAGCAGATTGTTGACTCTCATTAGGCGGATGACTTTGCGAGCACTGTAGCTATACTCAAACACTGTGTGTTCGTCAAAGAATTGTAAATATCCTGTGTGGAAAAAAACAGAAACAAACAAACTGAGGGTCTCTCATACATACACAAGCTGAAGCCAGGACAGACCAAACTGGGAATGACAATTAAATGAATTTTTCTAAGCTCTTTCATGACAGCTTCACCTAAATGTACAGATAACATGAAACATTAGCGGGACTTTAAAAACCAAAGTTAAGAGCGAGTTGTTTACCTGAAGAGTAGGCAGCTGCATCCACCTCATCACCTATTCCAGGGAAATCTGTCTCTATGGATCTTGGGTATCCACCATCCATTGTCCCTGTCTGTTCGTCGTAGCTGTGGATGAGGAAGCAGTCCGGTCAAGATACCCACAGACCACACTAACAACATCTTACCAGTCATAGTTTAATTTCTCTCAGAACTCTTAAAATCAATTTTAGAGATAACTTCAAAACAGGCGGTCATTGGTATGTAGCTTCTGACACACGACAACGTGAAATTAAGTACAGAGTATCTCAATGTACCTCCAGTATTCTTCATCAGCGAAGAGCAGAGTCTTCCCCGTGTCTTGGACATGTACAGCAGCATCTATTTTGCGAATGCTTTTTGGGAGGCCCAATTTGTGGATATATTTTGGGTAGCCATCAACTAAATCATATCCATTCAGGGCCCACATTCTGATACCTGCAGCATTTTAAAGTAATAACTTGTGTAAGTTCATATGACTTTTACCATTTTTTACTTAGAAACATCTGTAACAAGACATTTAGACTGGGAATTATGTGACATTGTTACAGAAAGGAAAATAGGTTGAATCTGTACATACACCAGCACATACACATATATATATATCAGTACTTTTTTTTAAATTCTTTTCATTTATTTGTTGATGGTCACTCAGAAGGGGGTGGGGCTACTTTTTGGACCATCTTCAAAAGGAGCTCGTGCTGGATACGGCAATGGCAGAGTGGTAGTGCAAAGTGGAATGTTAGTTGTTGCTGCAGCCAAGTGCTTTATAAGAAAAAGACAGCATTAGTGGTCTCCAAGAAGGAGGATGCCAAGTCTAATCAGCCTGAAGGGGATTCAAGTTGGGGAAAACAGCAATTGTCATGGTTAACGAGGACAAAGAAGCAGAGTTGCATTTGTACGTTTGCATTTGTTTATTTGACGACTTATCCCAGAGTACCATACTGGTAGGAGCCCGTGACACTGCACCCCAGTCACACTCTAGACGTGCACAAGCATGGTACATATTCACACTGGAAATTTGTCTGCAGTATTTTGGATTTTACAGCCAGCAACTTTAGGCATATAGGCGTTCTGCTAGCTGGATTTTAACATTAAATTTTCAGATTGTGTTAAGTGGTTGTGTGGCTTGATACTATACAAATTTAGAAAAATGAGTGAAGCGCTCAAGGCAGAGGAGTTTATCAGTCATAATCGAATTTTCCATTCAAGGGATTGGTATCAACTGAAAACAACTATCTGTAGAAAATAGCAGACCATTTGAATGTCGATCGTCCAGCAGATGTCAGAAAAGCTGACTAACAGTGATTCTACTGCTCACTTGCAGTTTGCAAAGTTGGAACCTGAAAAAGAGTGTCTTTGACAGGGAATAGCTGTTCTGCTTGCATTAGATAGAGAACAAATGAGGCTAGACAGAGAGAGAATGGAGAGAGAGTTTAAACAAAAGAAGGTTTAGACTGCAATTGGACAAACACCAAATAGCTACCCTGGAGGCGGAAAGACTCTTTGACCCAACTAAAAATTTTCGTTTGATCCCTCAGTTTAGCAAGAATGAGATTGACATTTTCTTCATGTATTTTGAAGGAAGTCACTAAATCATTAAAGAATAGTGTATGCCTCGACATTGAAACTATCCTGAGGATCAGACAGTGGAGAATGTAAAGAAAGCTGCCGTTATGGCAAGTGATTTTTAGCTCACATGTCAGAACGTTTCCAGCAATACGTACAGGCCCAATTTTTTCAGGTCCCCTGTGGGAAAAGGGACTGAGAGAAGTTCTCAGAGGAACCTCAGATGGCAACATGTCTGCGGAACATGAGTACACAGTGGTTGTGTTACGAGACTCAGGTGCAGCCCATTCACTGTTGGTGGCAAAGCATATCACCCTTCTAGCAATTAGTTCACCAAATGTCTGCGCACTGATTCAAAGGATGGATAGCGAGTGAGGGCAGTCTGAAACTGTCCCTCTTCACTAAGTTCATTTGAAACCAACCTGCAGACAGTTAAGGTAAGAGTGGTGGATAGTCTGCCTGCTCCAGGGGTTACTTTTGTTCTTGGGACAGACTCGGAAAGAGATAAGGTGTGGGTCGTTACCTTGGTGACTGAGACTCCTGTGGACTCCTGTCCACAGTTTGCTGGTGTTTTCCTAGCTTGTGTGGTGACTTGTGCCCAGTCTCGTGAGGCACAGAAACAGGAAGAAGCAGTGGACTTAGCGCAAGCTGATAAAAGGATAATGTTGGCTGAAAATTTCTTTATAGAGGGCCTCAGTACTGATCCAAATTTCACATGGAAAGGTTAGATGAGAGAACCAAGTTATGACCTGAGGAAATTTTGTGTTCCATCAGATTATGCTTCCTCCATGTTACAGAGATGAGATTTTGAGACTGGCTCATGAAATCCCAACAGCAGGTCATCTAGGCATTAATAAGACTCAAACAAGAGAGTCCAAGCCCTTCTATTGACCAAAAACATGCAGAGAAATTGTTATCTTTTGTAAAACCTCTCATGCTTGTCACTTAGAAAAGCAAACCAGTCCATTTCATCTGCTCCACTGATTCCCTCCCCAGCCTTTGATAGTGGAGATCCCTTTCAGGCTCAGTTGAGTGATCCACATCCGATTAAAGAGAAACTGAGTGATGGGAACTGTATTGTGCATGCTCCTGACATTTGCTGAAGTGAGGTTACCCAACAGCAGTGTTTTGGCAGATTTAGACACATTTTTTAGTTATTTGACACCAAATCATTCAAGTGATGGAAACTGGCTTTTAGACAAGTCATCCTACTCTGTTTGAGGGGGTACTGTACCTATTCTGAATTCTGAAAAGCTTTACAGGATCAGAGAAGAGGTAGCATACGTGCTTGACCATCGCATCATTGAACCTAACGTGAGTGACTGGAGCACATCTATTGTTACCATCCCAAAACCAGATGGTTCTCTAAGGCTGTGTGTGGATTATCTTAAGGTAAGCAGTCACTACAACAGACTTTTCCAATCCCGGGAATCAAAGACTGCATTGATATACTGGGTTATACCAATCCTGTGTCAAAATTTGTTCTTTTGAAGGTAATTGGCAGGTTCCCATGTCAGGCCAAGCAAAAGAGGTCTCTGCATTGTGCATACTAAATAGCGTACATCAGTTCAAGGTGCTACCCTTTGGAGTCAAAAATGCTCCATCCTTCCCCTGTCCTTATGAGTCAAGTCACTGAAGGGCTTCCTAACTACACTGTCTGTTGATGTACTGGTGATGTAGTGCTGTATGGAGAGACTTGGGAGGAATATCTGTCTGACATAGAAAAGTTTTTTGAGAGATTCAAAACACCAGGGCTGGTCATTAATCTATCAAAAAAGTGAGATAGGGAAGGCTTGCATCACCTACCTAGGTCATATGGTTAGGCAAGGCAAGATTCAACCCTGTATAAAACGGAGGCCCTTTCTTAGCTTACATTCCCACGCAACAGAAGAAAGCCGATGCGTTTTCTGGGAATGTGCAGGTTTTTTAAAAAATTTTGCTTCAGTGACCGAACCATTGATCAACTTGCTGCATTAGTTCAAGTGGACAGATTCTTATCAGGCACCAAATGAGCAGCTCGAGGCAATACAATTCTGTGAGACAGTGGTGATTGCTCCCGATTTCTCTTTGCCATTGAAGTTAGCATTGGATGCTTGAGATGTGGAGGTAGGCACTATACTCCTTCAGGGAGATGGCTCAGGGATGGGCAGGCCTATGGCCTTTTTTTCAAGGAAATGAAATGACCGTCAAACAATTTATTCCACTGCACCCAAGTCAAACTCTAGACTTGAACAAGGATCTTACATGCTCACAGAGGGATTTTGTGGGGTTTTTTTTTTCTTTTTTACAAATGAAGAAAAAAACAATGCCAAACTAATCAGCAAGTTTTAGAGGGTAGGATATTCCTACGGTATGAGGAGATGATAAATGTCAGGTGATGTTTTTAAAAACTCACCACTGAAGATGATGACAATGTCTTTCTCTGGATTTTCATAAGCAGCATCAACTGTTTTGGGGAGGAAAGGCCATGTGGACTTGATCAGGATCTGCTGAGGTTCAGGCATTTGTGGGTGCAGACGCCAGTAATACCTACCGACCATGACATACACAACATGAATGATGGTTAAAAAACATTGGTGATTCTAAAGAAATAAGGCAGAATTGATGTCATAAATCAGAGCAAACATCTACCTAAGTGTTTTTTTAAAGTGGATCAGATGAAACAAAGATGAGGTTAAAGGAATCCTTTAGGAATTTGAGGCAGTCTCAGAATGAATCTAAAAAAGGTTGAGGCAACCATATTAAATTCCACCATGACAGTGCAGACATCAGTATGGTGTTCATACAGTACCTGTCCTTAAAGATTATTGTTTCCCCTCTGAGCTCTGTGACTGCATCAAAGGATAACTCAGGGTCACATCTGTTTGGTGCTTCAGGCTTGGGCTTCACTTTTCGATGGTCTGGGTTAGGACCTACAGAGCAAAGGTCAGTCATATTATTTTCAAGCTAGAACATGTGATACAACCTAGCACCTAATTTGAGGATTGGAGTTGTAGAAACAGTTTGAGAATATGGGTACAGTTTTTTCTTGTTAGGTTACCATGGTATTAATTACTAAAGTGATCTGTTGCCCTCCCCAGGAAATTACAAATAATAATCCTTGTAGCCTTAAAGTGTTTCTTTGACACAAATACAGATTCAGACAGGTACACTTTGGTTTCAGAGTCTACTGACCATAAAGAGACTGGATTCCTTTGATGTCATCTTCAGACAGGGGAAAACCCTGAGCGTACTCATAAACTGGGTACATCAGTGCTCCTGGATCAGAGGAATGACCCATACCCAGGGCGTGGCCAAGCTCATGGGCCGCCACCAGAAACAGGTTGTAATCTAGAAGATGGAAGAGAACTCAGTGCTGCTTTCAACCACCAGAGTGAATCATAATTACTTGACCTGATTCATTGACAGACAACATACTTCTGGAGTCCACGGTCCATGTTTCATCCTCATCGAAGTGTGCATCCCCTCCGATGCCATTTCCGGGGGGGTAAGCGTGTGCCAACAGTCCGTCTGGTCCATCAAATGGGTTATGATCACCATGTTCTGTATTTCAGAAAGGAAAATTAGAGCAGGGTTATGTTTCCTTCAACTGTCTAAGCTTTTGATGAGGATTTAATTCTAGAGAATTTGGAGAATTTGTAACCTTCTATGCTGAAATTTGAATATTTAGTGCAAAGTTTGGTAGGTACAAAGACATCTTAGTACACATAGACAAGGTAAGAGTATGATTATTAATTATATTTGTGATGACATGGTTTCAGCTATGCAGACGGATAAAGGAGAGATGCTAATCAAAAATACCTCTGGCCCCAAAGCTGATCATAATATCAGCAATACCATCATGCAGTTTCTTAAACTTCAGGGGAGTGACTTTGCTCCACACTTGCAGGGCATTGTGTAGGGCTCGATCCACATCCTCCTTTTTCAGATCTGGAGTGTAGTTCACTATTCTGTAGGATCAAAAGAAACATTGAAACGTAGTTAAAAAAAACAGAAAACAAAACAAAATACCTTGCTTTTAGTATACATACACTTTCAGGGCCTCTGAGTTCAAGTATGTTCTACAGACAGTTAAATCTGGAGGAGAGGGTAAGATTAGACATGAAGTAAAAAGCCCTCCATACTGTAAAGCATCTTTTCCTGAATCAATAGTCTACATGACAGACATTACCTGAATGTCACAAGATTGGTTGTCCATTTTGGGTCTTTGGGGAAGTGACTATACGCGACCACGTCTGGTACCCCACAGCGGGGCATGCTCATGAGCTCCAGTGTTTTGGAATCCAGGTTGCCAGTAACTTCCAGTCTGAAGAAAGACTGCATCTCTTTTATCTTCTCCTGCATGGTACCTGAGGGCTTCCCTGCTGCCTGGAGCCCGGCTGGCATGTTGTAGAATCTTCGAAGATATTTCTAAAAGTATGTTGAGAAAACCAGGGCAATTTTTAATAAAAATATCTAGAGATACCTAAACTATTTTTAAAAAAAAAAGGAAAGAAAGAAACTTTTCAAATTAATTTATATAGTTATTTAAGATTATACTGGACCATTGAAGACTCCACAATTCTAAAGAAGTTCAGCTTACCTCAGCTAAAAGCCAGTCGTCTGTCTCTGAAGTCAAAAGAGGTTTCGCAAAAGAATGTGCGACTGTCAAAAGGAGGATAATGCTGGTGATTTCCATGCTGACTCTTTACTGCTCCCTGCTCCAACACTGACAGGCTCTGAGGCTTCCTGAGTTATATAGTGTCCTGTGTGGTGGTGTTTTTTTTCATCTCTATCAATATGATTCATGAAAAAGCACATCCACGACTTCCTCGAAAGTGCTCAGGCAAGGAAAAAAACATGCAGTATGAAACACCTCTTTGGATTTGCCAGTGATTTAGTGAGAAATGATTTAATTTATTTAAGCAATTTCCGTATATATCTTGTTAATAATACCAGGAAACAACATATATATTTAACTAAAAATGCCTGTCCAGACACGTGGCAAAATTAGACCGAGATAACGTCATTGGGTCAAATGCTTTGAATCAGAGCAGAGACAGACAGAGTAGAGACCCATGACTGTGAAACAGTATCATGCTGTCTTGACTCAGCACCCGCTGATGCCCTCCTAACAGACACAAGAAAAAGGACTTGGAAAAAAAAAAACTGTATAACATATATAAACTCCCCGTTGAGCTTACATCACTGCCTTTGCAAAAAAAAATAAATAAATAAAAATACCTATGCAGTGATATTGAGACAAATTCATCTTTAATCTGATTACAGACAGATTATAACAGATTACACAAACATTTGTTTACATAGATCAGAAACATCTTTACACAAAGCAGATGCGCCTTTATGTAAAGATCTTTACATATGTCAGATGCAGTGTTCATTACTATGGTTATTCACATGAATCAGATAAAGTGCTTTCTTCTGAGATTTTCTGGATCACAACGATAGGTATTTTGTTTGCAAGAAGAGAATGTGTGGGTATGATTTTGTTTGAATAATGACTACATGAAAATGAAAACCTTGGATTCAGATGTTTATTTGATTTTTCCAAACAGCACGTAATGGCTGGTAGGGAATTTTTGTGGAATCTTACTTCTGTTTCAAGAAATAATAAAAATACCTATGCATAATTTTCATGTGGCTTGACCTGGGGTCATCTGAGGTCTGTGAACCAAGTAAAGGACATTATTATAGGTATGAGTGACTGTGTGTGTGTGTGTGTGTGTGTGTGTGTGTGCCCATGCATGTGTATATTGCTCACTGATTCGTTCATTCATTCAACCATTCATTCATCCATC